>NC_059117.1:19799174-19884174 GCF_020740685.1 Jaculus jaculus
ATGACAGGATTTATGTATACAGTAACGTCTCATGTGCTGAGAGGGAACATCAGTTATGTGACTCTGTGGCCGCAACCCCACACCTTCTGCTCCTCCTTCCAGGAACCATGGACAAGCCTCTCCGCCCTCCTGCACGAGATTTACACAAGTTGGGAAAGATTTGCCTTCCGTGTGCAATTGGGGTGGTCATCACAGCTCATGTAAACGCCTTCTCCTGAGCCTGGATTAGCTGTGGCCTGGTGAGTTATTAGTATATTAAAGGCACAGAATAATTTACCAGAGAAAAAGGACATCAAATAAGAGCCATAGAAAAATCCCTGCCATAAAGTCATCTCACTTTCTCAGGGCTGGTGCTTCAGCATCTCGCAGTGTTTGTAAAGGGGGAAATTGGTAGGCTGAGCTGAGTCACTTGCTCTGCAAAAGGGGGAAGACAGACCTGGCTGGAGGCCTCCTGAGAAAGACGCTGTCCAATGCTGTGAACAGCATACCCTGCAGATTAGCGTAAATCCAATGAGAAGCGCTGCCAGCTGCCCCTAAGTAGAGACAGTGAATCATAGCATAAGCCAATGAAAACCATTCCACCAAGGGTGAACAGGCACGTCACACATTCACAACTTGGGGCCCTGGGCAGTTGGGTCTTGGCCAGGGACAATAATAGCTGACGCTTTCTGAGACCCAGCTCTGAGCCCTCTGCACATGCCACCCTCGTTAAGCCCTACCACATGCCATGGGCCTGGGAGTTTGGTCACTGACATTTCATAGATTAGTAAACTGTGGCACTGAAAACTTTAGAAAGCTGCCAAGGTCACTGAGTTCATGATCCTGAGTCAGACTTAGGCTCAGATAGGCAGGCAGGCTTTGGAACATGAGCCATTGTCCCCTCCATCCAAAGGGTATGCCGAACATCCAGGGATGACAGTCCTTCGTAAGGGTCTTCTGGGCAGCTGAGCCTCTGACAAATCCTGGGCAGCAGAGAGTTTGAAATGGTGTGTAAATCTTTGGAGGCCAATGGGATAGACTAGAGGGCTTAGACATAAACCCATGCAGCCACAGCCACCTGACTTCTGACAGAGATGCCAAAACTATTAATTGGAGAAAAGACAACTTTGTCAATAAACGGTGCTGGGAAAACTGAATATTAATTAGCATTTAGAAGAATGACACTAGATTCCTATTTCTCACCCTGTACAAAACTCAGCTCCAAATGTATCAAAGACCCTTATGCAAACCTGAAACTCCCAATATGTTACAGGGAAAACCCTTTAGGAAAGGACTTTCTGAATAGGACTCCAGTTGCTCAGGAAATAATGCTAACAAGTGGGTCCTTATGAAATTAAAGTTTCACACAAGAGAGATAACAGCCAATCTAGTAAAGAGATGCCATGTAGAATGAGAGAAAATCTTTGCCAGCTGTACATCTGACAGAGGATTAATATCTAGACTACACAAAGAACTGATAAAGAAAAAAAAAACTAAACAAGAGATCAAACCACTGGATCAGTAAATGGGCTAACGAAATGAAAATTTTTCAAACGTTGGAATACAAATGGATAATAAGCGTATGAAAAAAGTACTTGACCTCACTCACCATCAGAGAAATGTAAATCAAAAATACACCAAGATTCTATTTTTTCCCCACTTAGAATGGCAGTTATTAAAAACACAAACAGCGTGGTGGCGCACGCCTTTAATCGCAACACTCGGGAGGCAGAGGTAGGATTGCTGTGAGTTCAAGGCCACCTTGAGACTCTATAGTGAATTCCAGGTCAGCCTGGGCTAGAGTGAGACCCTACCTTGTAAAACAAACAATCAAACAAACAAACAAACAAAAAGAACACAAACAGCAACAAATGCTGGTGAGGATGTAGACAAAAAGAAAGCTTATATACTGCAGGTTGAAATGTAGATTAGTCCAGCCGCTATGGAAGTCAGTATGGAATCTCCTAAAATACTAAAAATTGATCTATCATATGACCTAGCTATACTACTCCTGGGCACATACCCAAAGGATTTCAAGCCAACATATCACATAGATACTTACACATCAGTGTTTACCTAGGTTGCAGCACTATCCACAATCATTAAGTTATGAAACCACCCTAGATATCCCAAATGAGGAATGGATAAAGTAATTATGGCATGTTTGCACAATGGATTTTTAAAAATTTATTTGAGAGAGAGGAAGAGAGGCAGATAGAGAAAGAACAGGCATTTCCGGGCCTCTGGCCACTGAAAATGAACTCTAGGTGCGTGCACCACCTTGTGCATCTGCCTTATTTGGGCACCGGGGAATCGAACCTGGGTCCATAGGCTTCCCAAGCAAGTGCCTTAATTGCTAAGCCAATTCTCCAGCATCACAATGGATTTTTTTTCAGCCATAAAGAAGGACAAAGGAATGCCATTTGCAGGAAAATAGAATAAGTGGAGATAGTCATGTCAAGCAAATACTTTATTTTTTTTCTCATATGTGGTTACTAGATTTTATATAGTTATATAAAATCATGTATATATGTATGACATGAAAGTAGAACTGAAACTTATCTAGGGGAAGAAAGGACACTAATGTGAGAGGAGAGAGGGAAAGAAAAATGTGTGGAGAATATGTTTAAAGTGTATTATATGTTTGTATGAATATATTTTGTAAACAATACCATGTACATTGAATATATATATAGTGAAAAGGGTAAATAAAAACATAAGCATAGACTACTCTTTTGTCCTCCCACATCAAAGATAGTGTTTAAATCCAGATGAGGTCTTAAGAGGACCAGTTAGCTTGGAGCTATGTGCTTTCCCATCGGCTGACAGGGTCTATGGGGAACCTTGGCTCAGAAAAGGGGGCCTGTCACTGGGGAGTACTTCACTATTCATGTTAGAAGGCAGATTTTTAACCCAGCCCAGTCCATAGACAAATGCGTGACTGATGCCCCAAAGCTCTGCATATATCAATGGCTGCCATCCTTTTAGTCTGAGAAACTGTCAAGGTAGTTAAGTTCCTGCTGCTGTCGTTTAATGTAAGGGACTTGAATATCCCTGGATTTTGATATCCTTGTGTACCCTGGACCAACTCCATTTGGATAACAACAGGTAACTCTCATCCTAACACAAGCAGAACTTAGTCCAGCCTTCCAGGCTCATTTCCTTGTATGTGTCACATTCATTGCTGTGGTCTGACCATGCCATCCTCCCCAATCCCCTTAATCTTCCTGCTATAGGCCGTGTAGGTGGCTCAAGTTGACTCAACGTTTGGTCCAGTGCAGATGACACCACACAGCGTAGCAACGTCAGAAAGCCAGATTCCCCAGTGCTGACTACACAGCCAAATAATTTCCCAAGCCCCGGGGATCCTCCTTGGTGGCAGATTTAAGCACCATCCTCCTTTCTCCTTGATTTCCCAGGCACCTGCTTTCCTCGTCCATAAAGTCTCATCAAAGCTCAGACGCTCTGTCTCTTCTCCATGAGATAATTTATGTCCTCATGCTTGAAGGCGGCCCCAGTCATGCTTTTCAGTAGCATTTTTCTGGATATGTTACAGGTTTGGGAGATGACAGAACTGTTGGCTAGTAAATATTTATTAAGTAAGGATGAAATAATAATGGACTTAACAAATGACCTCAAACTAATGGCTAAACAGTATTATTAAATAAGGAATGTTAGTGCCGGACATAGAAAGGACAAGAAAGTGGAGTGGCTCTAGGTTGGGATGGCCCCATGAGTGACAGATGACATAGGATAAGTGAGGAGAGTGTCATGGGGAATGGCAGCTTGAACAGAGGCGCCAAGTAGCCGGGTGACTCCATGAACCATCTTAGAAGGTGAGCAGGGGAACTCCCAGCTGATAAGAACAAACAAGAATAATTATTTTCTGCTCCTGAACATGTTGGTTGTGATTCCCGCCAGGAGACAATCTTAACAGTGTCAACTTCTAGGCTGCAGCTCTCTAATGGGGTCTATTTTAATACTGCACGTTTGTTTATTACAGAAAGCAGTGATAACGCGATGGGGCCGTGTCAACTTCAAGTCATGCACCAGCCGAACTCGTTGACGCTGGCATCGTGCACCTGACAGACGGCAGTGAACCACCAACGAAGCTGCCCTGGTCAAGAGATGCTTGGCCTGCAGTGTGGACAGACATGCCTTGTACTGGAACGTCACATTGCTGTCCTTACCTGGTAGCTCTCAGACTTAAGCCTGTCCTGAGTCATCTGAAAGGCTTGTTTAAGCAGTGCTGTGGGCCTTCTGCTGAGGTGCTGAGTCAGCGGGTCTAAGGACAGGCCTGAGACCATGAATACCAAGTCCCCAGTGGTGTGGATGCTGCTTGGACAATCTCAAGTCCACTGCAGGTCCCGTGATGACTCATACAACTTTCCCTCTGAAGTTCTGCCTTCTGAAAAGAAACTTCAGGTTTGCAAAGTATAAGAGTGGAAGTGGGGCTACAGAGATGGCTCAGTGGTTAAAGTGCTTGCCTGCAAAGCCCAATGACCCCGGTTCAATTCCCCAGAGCCCACATAAAGCCAGATACACAGAGGCACATGCATCTGGAGTTTGTTTGCAGTGGCTGGAGGTCCTGGTCTTCCCATTCTCATTCTTTTTTCTCTCTCTGCTTGAAAATAAATAAATAAACAAAAACATTAAAAAAAAATAAAGAATGGAGCCGGGCGTGGTGGCGCACACCTTTAATCCCAGCACTTGGGAGGCAGTGGTAGGAGGATTGCCATGAGTTCAAGGCCACCCTGAGACGACATAGTGAATTCCAGGTCAGCCTGGGCTAAAGTGAGACCCTACCTCGGAAATCCAAAAAAAAAAAAGGGAAGCAACCTATATATCCATCAATGGGTCAATAATATAAACCATGCTCTGCTCAGCATATCCCCAGAATGGGTTCTTCCCGCCTCCCACATGTTGGGATTAGCTGCATGTACCACCAGGTCCAGTTCATGAGGTGCTGGGATTAGAACCCAGGGCTTCATGCACACTGTGGAGGAACTCTTCCAACTGAGTTGTATCCTAGCCCCCATTGAACACACCTATAACATAGATTAACCTTGAAAACTAAATGAAAGAACGCATCTGTAAAAGACTGTGTGATCGGAATCTAAACATGATATGTCCAGAATAGGCCGACCCATAGGGACACAGAGCAGATTAATGGCTTCCAGAATCTGGCAGGAGGGAGGAATGGGGAGCACCTGCTTACTGGGTTTCCCTCTGAGGTGATAAAGATGTTCTAGGACTAGGTATCTGTGGTAGTCTCACACTATTATGAATGTACTTACTTGCTATCGCTGAAATGGATTCCTTAACGTGACTAAAGCAGGGGCTGGGAAAATGGCTCGGCGGTTACAAAGGCACTTGCTTGCAAGCCCGTGTTCCAAGCTGGAGCCTCCCTGTCACCTACGTAAAGCTGAGGGCAAAGTGGCCCACACGTCTGCAATCCCGACGTGCCTACAGCAATGGCATTGGGGGGAAGAGCCAGGAGACGGGGGAAGTTTGCAGCCCAGCTGGCCTGGCACATGCAGCTGCAAAACAAGAGAGGCCCTGCCTCCAAAGAAGGCGGACAGAGACAACGAACACCCTGGCGCTATTCTCTGACCTCCACATTGTGCTGTGTGGCACATGCGCATCCATACACGCCATTAAACACGTACAAACAGATGGAAATGGCTAAAACCCTCGATTTTGTGTTAGGAACATTTGAGCACGATGAAAAATTAAAAGAGTGGGCTGGAGAGATGGCTAAGCGGTTAAGCACTTGCTTGTGAAGCCTAAGGACCCCGGTTCGATGCTTGATTCCCCAGGACCCACGTTAGCCAGATGCACAAGGGGGCGCACGGGTCTGGAGTTCGTTTGCAGTGGCTGGAGGCCCTGGCGCGCCCATTCTCTCTCTCTCTCTCTCTCTCTCTCTCTCTCTCTGCTTCTTTCTCTGTCGCTCTCAAATCAAAAAAAAAATTAAAAGAGTGACTAGAGTGTTAGTCTAGCTCAAGTCAAGGCGCTCATTGCTGAGTTGTGTCTGAGTTAATTCTAACTCAGTTGAAAGACTTACAGGAATGCAAAGGGCTCCAAGAAGTCACCCGGAGAGTCACTCAGAGAGTGTTACACCCCGGCATTGTCTTAGGTACCCCCAGGAGCAGCTAAGTCACGACCTCTGGAGGTGAGGCATTCCCCCCCTCCTAAGATTCTCATGGGTAGCCTGTGAGAATATGGGGAACATTGGCCCCAAACTTGACAGACCAAAGGGGCTCATTATTTCTGGGCACCACCCCTTGTCACAAACAATGCCCTTCGATCTCCTAGCTTTCTTAAGAAGAGAGTGGAGAGTCAAAGGAGGAAGCCTTTGTAGTCTGATCAGCCCAGGCCTTGAACATCAGTTCCGCTCCCGTGCAGCTGTGTGACCGCAGGCACATTCTGAGCTTGCTTTTCGCTACGTAAAGAGCACATTTCAGGGGCTGGGAAGTTATCTCCATGGGTAAAGCGCTTGCCACGCACATATGAGGACTTAACATTTAGATTTCCCAACACCCACGTAAAAGCCAGGTACAACTAGGTGTACCTGTAATCCCAGAGCAGAGATGGGTGGATCCTTGAGTTCACTGACCAGCTAGTCTAGCTGACTCAGTGAATTCCAGATTTAGTGAGACCCTGTCTCAAAAGACAAGGTGGAGAGTGATTAAGGAAGACACCTGATGCTCACCTCTGACCTCCGTGAGTACCTGTACACATCTGAAAATGCACAATACACATGCACCAAACAAGAACACCATTTCATAGTTTTGAGGAGACTCAGGAAGGAACAGGCCAGCTTCCAACTTGTAACAGCATCAGATCCTTTTTTGTCACCACGCGTCTCGGTACCTGTTTCTAGACTGAAAGGGATACAGCTTCATTCATGTGGAAGTGCCCATATTACTGCAGTCTTTTGAACTGTAAATTCTACTTTCCTCCCTCTATGGAAGGCGAGTTGGAAGGAAACTATGTTACCAGGGGAGGCTGCGCTGAGATGGATGGTTAGTGATGAGGGATATCGGCCTTGTAGAAGCTGGAGAAAATCTTTCTACCATTATGCTCAGGCTTTCTTTGTCAAGACAAAAAAGATTTCAAAGGGGTAAAACTTTGGGGGCTGGAGAGATGGCTTAGCAGTTAAGGCATTTGCCTGCAAAGCCAAAGGACCCAGGTTCGATTCTCCAGGGCCCACATAAGCCGGATGCACAAGGTGGCCCATGCATCTGGAGTTCGTTGGTGGTGGCTGGAGGCCCTGGCGTGCCCATTCGACCTCTGACTCCCTCTCTCTCTCTCTGTATATGTGTGTGTGTCTCAAACAATTAAATATTTTTTTAAAAAGCTTGAAAGTGTGGGAGATGGGCAATAATGGGACAGAAAGGTGTAGGCAGTGCTGGGGTATGGTGGGAGAAAGAATCAAAATTAAAGAAATGTGAATAAGCCATATGGAAGCCTACTGCTTAGCAAGCCAATTACAATATAAGTTTTAAAGAAAGGGGTTGCTCTCAGAAGCCACAGATTGTTAGTCATAAATCCCAGTCCCAGGGGGGAGATACCTTTCAGTAAGTGGTTGGCCAGGTTGGCTCCAGAGACCCCTTAAAACAATACAGGCAGTTATTGTTCTTGGTTGCCCACCAACGCTAGCGGGTAAGTCCCTGCTGCTGAATACACCACGCGTTTTGGTTGCAGAACATAGGGAAATTAAGTTGTTACTGTTAGCTGGAAACTTCTTCCCTGCCAGCTAGCTTTTTCTTCATACCAGAAGGTGCTATGCAAGCTGCCGGGCGAGGAAAGCCATCAAAAGTCCTGCCCAAATTATGGACCCTGTGTAATCCATAACTGATCCGCCAGGCAAGATATGCCCACAGGTGAAATAATGGCATGAAGGTAAAGAGAGTAACCACCTGTTGTCTGATTGCATTTGAAGCCCACTCCACAGGAGGAACTCATGCCTGTTAGTGTCAACCTGGCCAAAAGCCTACACCTAGGGACATAGGCCTAAGGGGGGAACCTAGTGATTATGCTAAACAGACATCATATCAAACTGCCTTCTAAGTATCTATATTTGGGGAGAGAGAAAAATCACTGGTGAAGATACCCAACAGTGGACACTGCAGACCTTATATTTGGCCAGCCAGGCCAAATGAGCCAACCTGTGCAATAGTGACATGTCTGTTATGGGGGAAACCAACTGCCCTCTAGTTGGACTGGAGGCCTGCTCCATGGGAGGGAATACATCCCTGATACTGAAAACCTACAACAGGGGTATTCATGAGCCCTAAGAGTGTAACATCTGCTGCTATCTGGCTAAAAATATATACTATGCTCAGCAAAGTGCCCAGTAAGCACTTCTCTTAATGTTCAGACCCATATATTAATGCTACTCTCACTTTTGGTTAGAGAACCTTTTCTTTTCAGATGGCAGTGACCTTGGGATGACTCAGAAGGCACCATGGTGCTGAGAAGAAGTGACAGAGGAGTGCTCAGCACTGAAATATCTCAATCACACCTTCCAAGGCTCAGGGCCCATTGTGGAAGAGGTGGCAGAAAGAATGTAAGAGCCAAAGGAAGCGTTGGACTCCTTACAACGTGCTTCTCCAGGCACAAAATGGCCTGGATATCCATGACTTCACAGTGCCTGACACTATTTACACAAGACCATCATAACTGGAAGAAAAGATCATGACATCAAAATAAAAGAGACTGATGGGGGGAGGATATGATGGAGAGTGGAGTTTCAAAGGGGAAAGTGAGGGGAGGAATTACCATGGGATATTGCTTACAATTATGAAAGTTATCAATAAAAAATAATAAATAAATATCTATATTTGTTCCCATAGATTATTATTGCTTGAAGTCTAGACCATAGAAATATTTTTGCTACAATGGGCAGTGGGTTATACTAAGATGGATAGCTGGAGAAATTACCAAGAATAGACGGCGACTGTGTGCTCAGCTTCAAACAGGACGTCTAAACCACTCCTCAGCGAGCCTCACAGAAAAGTGTACACAGAAAACAAGTGTAAACTGGGATACCATAAGTAGGGGAACTAAGATCAAAGTATACAATGTACATATAGTAAAACGTCAAAAATAGAAAAAACTGGGCTGGAGAGATGGCTTAGAGGTTAAGGCTCATGCCTACGAAGCCTAAGGATCCAGGTTCAATTCTCCAGGTTCCACATAAGCCAGATGCACAAGGTGGCGCATGCATCTCAAGTTCATTTGCAGTGGCTAGAGGCCCTGGTGGGCCTATTCTCTCGCTCTCTCTTTCTCTGCCTCTTTTTCTATCTCTCTCAAATAAATAAATATAAAATATATAAAACCTAAAATTTTTTTGGTGTTTATGTTTTACTTATTTATTTGAGAGCAACAGACAGAAAGAGAAAGAGGCAGAGAGAAAGAGAGAGAGGAGGAGGAGAGAATGGGTCCATCAGAGCCTCCAGCCACTGCAAACAAACTCCAGATGCATGTGTCACCATGTGCATCTGGCTTACGTGGGTACTGGAGAATGGAGCCTCAAACCGTGGTCCTGAGGCTTCACAGGCAAGCGCTTAACCACTAAGCCATCTCTCCAGCCATCTCTCTAGCCTGAAAACCTAATTTTTTAAAAAAACATAAAGCTCATTCATAGTTTCTTTCTTTTTTCTTTTTTTGGTTCTTGGAGGGAGGGTCTTGCTCTAGCTCAGGCTGATCTGGAATTCACTATATAGTCTCAGGGTGGCCTCACACTCTTGGCAATCCTACCTCTGCCTTCTGAGTTCTGGGATTAAAGGCGTGCATCACCACACCCAGCTCATTCATAGTTTTTAATCAAAAATATCATCTGGGTGTTTGCATATTCAGTCTGTATTTATAGATAATATCAGTAATATGTTTTTATCCAACTGTAATTATGGCATAGACACATTTCATGCTCTGCATTTCCTTCTCTTGGTATTTTATCTTCTGCATTTGTCAGGTTTCTATTATTTACTATTGACGTTTTAATGGTGACATAATATTTCATTGAATAACTTAAATTTCCTTTATAAGTGCTCTGTTTTTTTTTTCATTTTCTTTTTTCTTTCTTTCTTTTTTCTTTTGGTATTTTGAGGTAGGGTCTCAAGATGTTCTAGTCCAGGCTCACCTGCAGTTCAGGCTGGCCTTGAACTCATAGCAATCCTCCTACCTCTGCCTCTTGAGTGCTGGGATTAAAGGCGTGCGCCACCATGGCCGGCTAACTGCTCTTTGTTGGCCCAACAGATTGTCTTTTTTAATGCAAGATAGAGGGAGGAAAGAGAGAGAGAGAATTGGCATGCCAGGGCCTCCAGCCACTACAATCAAACTCCAGATGTGTGTGCCCTCTTGTGCACATGTGCAACATTGCACACTTGTGTCACTGTGCATTTGACTTACATGGGACCTGGAGAGTCGAACCTGGGTCCTTAGGCCTCTCAGACAAGTGCCTTAACCACTAAGCCATCTCTCCAGCCCCCATTTAAAAATATTTTATTTATTTGAGAGAGAGAGAATGGGCATATCAAGGCCTCTCACCACTGCAGACAAACTCCAGATATGTTCACCACCTTGTGCATCGGGCTTATGTGGGTACCAGGAAATTGAACCTCTGTCTTTAGACTTTTCAGGCAAGTGCCTTAACCGCTAAGCCATCTCTCCAGCCCTAAGTGCTCTATTTTTAAGCCTTTTGGTGCTTCCATGTTTTCAATATTAGGAACTGTGCCCAGTGGAATTATTTTTGCATATAATTTTTAATCTTCTTTGACTTATTTCCTTAAAAATGAAATTCCTATATGTTACTAGGTCAAGGGTGTGAACATTTTCAGGCTTTTGAGCGCGTTGTCAAATTGCTTTGGTAAAGTATTATGCCACTTTGAACTGATACCAACCAGAAGTGGGTGTCCCACTTTCCAGTTTCCCAGTACTGAATTCCATCATTTGAAACAGCTTCCCATTCGCACACTAGCTAAATGTGGCCTAATAAGTGACTCAGTCCAACTCTGGGGCGCAAACAGCACTCAGTTCCCCATTCCTTTCTTGGTGGTACCCCAGACTGTTTTGCAAACTGCTTGAGGACACATCAGTGAAAAATCAATCATTACTTTTTGAGGCAATGAATAATTCAGGCAGTCCCGTCTCTCAATACTTCTTCTGTTTTTCTAATAGCAGAAGTTTTTTTGTTTGTTTACTTCAAAATAAACTAAATTACACTTTCCTTCACTTATGTTGGCAGCCTCAGAGAGCTATTTGCAGGGAAAATGTATGAAGGTTTTTCACTTGGTGGGAAGTAGATCTTCCCTGCGCAATAATAAGCGAGCAGCTAATTCATTGCTCCTCTCCTCCAGCCTCTCTCTCTCTCGTCCTCTCTCTCTCTCATCCTCTCTCTCTGCACTCCCATCGTGTTCCTTTCTAAGCCAAAGCGCCAGATCTACAAGAACTAAGCAAAGCTATTTGCAGTGTGCATGGGAGGAAATCAATGCAGGCCACGGGGCTTTACTGCCACTGTCCAGTAGGGAAAGATTTGTGCATGACTATGTGATAGACACGTAGCTTGGTATCCATTGATTGGGATAGCTGCTATGAGGCCAGTAATGCTTTTAAGTAACCATGCATTTCATTAATTTCAAAACAAAACAGAAGTAAAAATTATGTGTGAGCCGGGTGTGGTGGTGCATACCTTTAATCCTAGCACTTGGGAGGCAGAGGTAGAAGGATCGTCGAGAGTTCCAGGTCAGCCTACCTTGAAAATCCAAATATATGAATATATATAACCAATTCATGTGGCTACATCTACTGGGTGTATGTTTGCATTCTCAGATTCTTCGTGGCCTTTTCTGCAAAACTTGAGAAATGCTGCTCTCAAAATAAACCAGTAACTCATAGCTGACAGGTGCTTAACCAGTTAAGAAGACTGGGGAAGAGCTTGTCATTATAACTAGTACTGCACTAATATTGAACCTGGCAGCCTAGCCTCCTCCCATACATTGGGACTCCCCCTTAGGTTTTAAGGCTGGCTGATTTAAAGTCCAGTTCCTTCCTGATCACCTTCTTGTGTGTGACAGCCACAAACAATTAATGGCATTTCTTAAATGTCTTACTGCCGGAAATAACATCTTCCAATTAAAAAGTAACAAAGGCTGTGTCTCTCCTCTGTTCCCTTTGCTGGCCGTAACATCTTGACATCTGCTTCTGCCTCCAGCTCTGTCTAAGACCAAGCATATCTCAAATGCAGTAAGTCATGTGTTTCTACTGAGGACAGAGTGTGACTTCAGTTTTCAAGGAAAATTCAGGCTAGCATTTTGCAGAAAGTTTGACATTCCCAAGGGTTCTATTATCAGAGGATGGGCTCCCTGGGGTCTCCAGCATGGCTGGGACAAGGAGACCTCGTACTGTAGCCGGGCTTGGACTGTTGAAGGATGGGACTGCCCGCTTAGGTGTTTACAAAGGCAGCCGAGCTCTTCTGCCCCAGCGTCGCTTTCTAAAACTCAACTCAACGTGTAGAGTCAGGGCTCTTCAACCTGCAGCGACAGAGAGGTCAGAACACTGTGGCTTCCAAGCCTGGTCTTTCAACAGTCTTTTGGGGAATGTTCTAAAATACTCATTCCTGCCCCATGTCAGTTCTTTATTTTTTTTTCTTTTCTTTTTTGGTTTTTCAAGGTAGAGTCTCACTCTAGCCCAGGCTGACCTGGATTTCACTATGTCGTCTCATGGTGGCCTCGAGCTCATGGTGATCCTCCTACCTCTGCCTCCCACGTGCTGGCATTAAAGGCGTGCCCTACGACGCTCGGCTCCCAAGCCAGTTCTTGCTCATTAGGACTGTGTGGGATCACGGAACCTGCATTATCTTTCTCTGAAAGTGCGTCTCACTATGGAGCCCATGCTAGCCTCAAACTCCGTCCTCTTACCTCTGCCTCCCAAATGCCGGTATTACAAGTGTGAACCACCGTACCGGGCACTGAACCTGTATTCTGAAAAGGTCTTCAGTGTCTCCAGTGATAGGTCCAATTTCAGAACCACTAGCACATCAAGATCCTTGACTGTCATCTCTGGTCGGGGCTGGGCACCGGCCCGTGGAATGCTCCCAAGCCACAGGGTATTCACTCCTCATGAACGCCTGACACATTCTTATTTTTGTTTCTTCCAATGAGGAAGGAAGGAAGGAAGGAAGGAAGGAAGGAGGGAGGGAAGGAAGGGAGATGGGGAGCAATCACAGCCCCATGAAAGGAAAAGGGAGAGCAATGGAAAGGAGAGGAAGGAAGGGAGCAGGGAAAGAAAAAGAAAAAAACAAACCCTGACACACTTGTCCTTGTGGTTTTCCTCACAGAAGTTTCCACCAATTGCTTTCAATTATATCTTTTAGAGAAATACAAAATAAAAGTTGTTCTTTTTCCCATAACCTTTCAAACATTCATAGATACTCCTTGATTCCTTCCCAGGATCTCTCGTTCTGTTTCAAGACCCTTCATCCGGATTATTCTTCTCTGAACATGAGTGGATTCGTTTTCACTGATAGTATCTTTCGGTGGCAAAAGTCTTTAAGTTATTGTAAAAATTATTATCTACAGTTAGCCGTTTCAAGCATACCATATGCGTGTAAACCCTGTCCTAAGGGGCTGAGGCAGGGGGATTGTGTGTTCAAGGCCAGCCTGTGCTGACTTGGGGGTGGGGATATAGCTCAGTGGTAGAATGTATGCCTATCATGCAGAAAGGCCTGGGTTCAACATCCAGCAACACACACAAAGACACAAATTATTACCCTAAAATTAGGAATAATAATATGTATTCTGAGGTAGGTGGTTGTAAAAAATTTATATGTCTGACACATTTCACTCACTGTGTCTCTAACTGGGCTCATGCATATATTCTCAGGGGTCCAAATGTTTCCTATAAATATTTTAAGTTACTAATTTTAAAAAACTTGACTTTTTTTCCCAAAACATATTATTATTAAGAGAGAGAGAGGAAGAGGCAGAGAGAGAGAGAGAGAGAGAGAGTGCGTGAGAGAGGGAATAGACACACCAAGGCCTCCAGCCACTCACTGCAAAGGACCTCCAAGTGCATGTGCCCCCTTGTGCATCTGGCTTACGTTGGTACTGGGCATCGAACCAAGGTCTTCAGGTTTCACAGGAAAATGCCCTAACTGCTAAGTCATCTCTCCAGACCTCACCTTCATTTTTTTTACAAAAAAATTTTTTTTGTCTATTTTTATTTATTTGAAAGTGACAGAGAAAGAGAGGAAATGGGTGCGCCAGGCCCTCCAGCCACTGCAAATGAACTCCAGACACGTGTGCCCCCTTGTGCATCTGGCTAATGTGGGTCCTGGGGAATCGAGCCTTGAACCAGGGTCCTTAGGCTTCACAGGCAAGCGCTTAACCGCTAAGCCATCTCTCTAGCCCCCGACTTTATTTTTTAGAGAAGTTTTAGGATCACCACAGTATCAATCAGAAAGCAGAGCATTTCTGTATGACTTCCCCTCCACTGCTGGCATCCCCTACCCTACCGCTCTGTTTGTTACAAATGGGTGGGTGAGCTTAGGTTAACAGGCCATTCGTCAGAATCTGATTTATAGTGGGGCTCATTCTTCATATTATATATCCCGTAGACTTTGATAAGTATATGATGGCATGCGTCTGCCTTTGTACGACTGGAGAGAGTGGTTTCACAGCCCTAGAAACCTGTGCTTGGCCTACTGATCCTTCCCTCCTTCCTGAGCCTTTTGTGGTCCTCAGTTTGCCTTTGACAGAGTGTCAAATACTGAGGACTACACTCGCTCCATGTCCTGTGTGACCTGAGAGCTCACTTTTTTCTCAGCCCTGACTGATGAACACACCACCGTCTTGCACGGGTGTGGGCTTTTGTCAGTCCCTTCATGCGCTCTTACTTTTGAGTCCAGTGCCTTTTAGGGGTTAGGGACTCTGGGCTGCATATGTGTTCTTGAGGACTCAAAGAGTCTTAGAATTTGAGAAACATGCCCGCACATAGGTGCTCAATAAACAGAGTGACAGAATCATGGCAAGAAAAAAGAAGCCAAAAGTCCAGTGAAATGGGGCTGGGCTGAGGCCTGAGTTTGCCGGATTTACCCCAGAGAGGACAATCTTGGCACTTGGACCCACAGTTCCGTCTGACCTTTGGGGTGCTATGGAGATTCACGCCTTGCAGGCTGCTGCCTGGGTTGTGCCCAGTGTTCAGGTAGCACAGTCCCAGGGCAGGTGCCAGCCACGGCTCTTCCCTGGCAATTTCTCGAGACTTGGAATACTTTCTTAGGCTGTTTCCTAGCTGTGTAGTTTTCAGAGACTAGTGTGAATCCTTGATTGTGTCTGCAAGGTCTTCCCACTCCCTGAACTGTGATTCAGGGGAGCTGGAGACCTGGGCTCATTTGGAGCTGCTCAGGGCTCCCTGACTGCCGCTCCATCCGTCTGTAGCTTCTGTTCCCTCTTAGCCATCTGTGTTCTGCTTTGCTGGTATTGGGGATTCTGCTGCCAGATGGCCAGGGCAGGGTGAAATCGCAGCCGGGTAATGCCATCATCTGTTCCTCCATCAAGTCCAGGCCACTGCCATTCTTTGTTCACCGTCTTCACCCCAGTCGGAATTTCCCAGGGCTGTGCCGTGCCGTGTGAGGAGCATGTTGTCCAAGGTCAGAGCCAGGACAGAGTCCCAGGCTCCTTGGTGCGGTCCTTGCTCGCTCCTCTCTGCCTGTGCATGGAAATGCTTCCTGCAGACATGGCTGGGCTATCAGGACTCTCTTTGTGTTTGCTTGTTTGGATCGTGCCTGGCTGATTTTCAGACTTTCATGTTCCTGAGCCCTCTCATTTTTCAAGTCTGATTTCTTTTTAATGTGGGAATTTTCAACCTTGGCTGCACATTGGAAAGATTAGGGCCACCCACCTCAACTCTGGGGAAGGGTTTCTTAAATAGTCATAAAAGAAGAAAATGTCAGACTGGAAAGATGGTTTAGCAGCTAAGGCACTTGCCTACAAAGCCTAAGGACCCATGTTCAACCAGATCCCACTTAAGCCTGATGCACAATATGATGTATGCATAAAAGGTGGCACATATGTCTGGAGTTCGATTGCAGTGGCTGGAGGCCCTGGCACACCAACATTCTCTCTCTTATAAAAATATAGAAGAAAAATGTTAAATGGACTTCATCAAACTATAAAAAATCAAAACTTGGGGACTGGAGAGATGGCTTAGCAGTTAAGGTGTTTGCCTTCAAAGCTAAAGAACCTCTATTCATTCCACAGCACCTACATAAGCCAGATGCACAAGGTGGTACATGCACCTGGAGTTTGTTTGCAGAGGCATGCCCATTCTATCCCTCTCTGTGTGTCTCATTATAAGCTACTGTTAAGAAAGAAAAAAAAAAATCACAGATTATCAAAAACTATTTTTGCACATATATCAACAGAGGACTTATGACCAGTTTACCTTAAAAAGTCATACAATTCAGTGACAAAATGACAATTAGCCCAATCCAATAATTGGCTATAAAGTTTGGATAGGCATTTCACAAGTGAAAATACATGAATGGCCAACAAACACATAGAAGAGTATTTAATATTGTTAGTCATAAAGGAAATAAAAATGAAAATCAAGAGGCTAGGAATATGGCTTAGCAGTTAAAGGCACTTTATTTGCAAAGCTTGCCAGACCAGGTTCAATTTCTAAGCCAGCCACATACATTGGATGCAAAAAGTGGTTCAAGTATCCAACATTCATTTGTAGTGGCAAGAGGACCTGTGCCCATACCCCACCACTGCACATTCAAATAGAAAAAAATTAAAAGCAAATTAACTTGCCCGCTAGAGTGGCTGAGATTAAGAAATGGACAACCTAAGTGTTGGTAAGGATGCAGAGTACCGGATTCCTCACTCATTTCTGTCAGGAGTAGAAAATGGTACCATCACTTTAGAAATTTGGCCAAAATGCCACTTCTAGGTTTTTATGGAAGAGAAATGAAAATAGGCATAATACTAAAAGACTTCTGCAGCTTTATTATTTTTTTCTTATTTTGAAAAAGAGAGAGAGGCAGACCCACAGAGAGAATGGGTATGCCACAGCCTCTAGCCACTGCAAATGAACTCCAGACACAAGTGCTACCTTGGGCATTTGGCTTATGTGGGTCCTGGAGCATTGAACCTGGGTCCTTTGGCTTTGAGGCAAACACTTTAACTACTAAGCAATCTCTCCAGCCCAACACAGCTTTATTACTAACAGTTTCTAAATGAAAACAATCCCAAAATTCCCCCGTTAAAGAATGACTACATAACTTGGATTATGTTCATATAGGAACCACTATTACTTAACAATGGAAGAGTATCATTGCAGGTTCAAAGCCAGCTTGGGTTACATCATAAGTTCTAAAACAGCCTGGCCTAGAGAATGAGACCCTGTCTCAAAAACAAGAACAAAACAAAAAACAGAATCAATGAAGTTATTATTTTCATCCTACATTTTCTTTTGCTAAGACCCAGGAATGTCTAACTGCAAAACGTTTAGCCATGAGGTGTACATATTTTTGGGTTACTTATTTCTCATCTCCTAACCCTTGCCTTGTTTTCTTATCTATGGGAGTTGTTTTGAAGAGCCCAGGTCAGATATCTCTGAGCAGGACAGAAGCCATGTCTCATTCACTCAGCAGCTTTAACCATCTAGGACCCAGCTAGTAACTGAAAAGGAAGCCACAAGGAGACCCTGAAGACACAGAAGAGATGTCAGATCCATACCCCCCAGAGGGGGGCCCCTCGATTCTCACTCACAGCCAGTTCACTCTCACCTGGGACCCAGAAATACTGTCTTCACATCCAGGTGAGAGGCACCAAGATAGAAGACAGAGCATCAGGGGATCTTACAGTTTGATGTGTTGACAGCTGTGAAAAGGGCCATTGGACAGGAGAGAAGAGAGAAACAGGAAACCAGAGCTTGGGGGGAGCACGCATCTCAAATCCCAGTACTCTCAGAGGTCCCATCACATTGGAGGTCGCCACCAAACTGCCACTGATGGTCATGCCATCAACAAGGCTAAATGTTCCATGCACTGCTCTCTGTAAGAAAGCAGAGATGCGTGTAATGTGACTTAGAAAGGTTTCTATCAAATTGGGTGTAAATAAAAGTTTTGACAGTTCAAGTGCATAAGTTGCCAGTATGTCCAAGCTGGACCATCTTGGCGTGGCACCCATGAGGACAGCTTCGGGGTGGCGAGGTAACTGCACAAGTGACAATCATGGAAATAGGTCCAGGCCTTCTCTACGTTCTTCCATAACTGGCCTTTGCCTCTCCGTGATGGGGAACTCTCACATTATAACTGCAGCCATTGGTGTGCGGCTCTGGGCCTCCACCTGACCTCAGTGCTTACCCAGTTCCTCCTCCCAGCGGGAATTCTCACTTCTTCCCTGGACTCTCAAACCTGTCTCTGGATATCTCCCAGAGACTCTTCACTTCACAAATTAATGGGAGACTTGACTCCTAGGAATCTGAAATTTAAAACGAAATGCACACAGAAGTTCCACAAATGAAATGTTAGTGACATTCAGAATTTGTTTCAAAACTATCAGCGGGGGTGGGGAGAAGGAAACGCATGCAGTGAATGAACGAGGTGGCCACTGACAACCACTGGAGCTGGGTGGTGGGCGCGGGAGCAAACAACACGTGTGCTTTCTTTGTGGGTATTAGAAAACGTCCCTTAAGCAGTCTACAAAGAAAACGGGACACATAACTAAAGTTCTAACTCTTGTTTTCATGGGTTGCTGGAGAGAATATACATTCATGCTGCCATTAATTAAGACACCTTAAATTGTATCCTTGGTAACTTCATCCAAGAAATAAAATATCTATGAGAAATTGTTATTATTATTTGCAATAGAAGCTCGTGAATATAATTGCCTCTTGCTGCCCAGTAAGGGTTAAAAGCAGCAACAGGAGGGCTACTCCTCGGAGGCAAGACAGAAGCAAGACAAAGTGGCCCTTTACCTGTGAAGAGTCCCTACATCACACCTGCAGACGTCAGAGAAGTGAGAGGTCAAGGTTGAACCCACTAGGACCCTGTATGTTTTGGGACATGATTCTTCAGTAACTTTGGCCTTTTATATTGGCTCAACTTTAGAGAGCAAGTGAACTCCAGATGCCTGTGCCAATTTGTGCATCTGGCTTAATGTGGGCACTGACTCATGGCACTCCTCCTACCTCTGCCTCCTGAGTGCTAGGATTAAAGGCGTGCACCACCACATCAAGAGTCTGGGACACAGCGGAGTGGATACAATGCTTGCACACATGAGGGTCTCAGCCCATCTACCCTTCATTCCCCAGCACCGATGTGAACTGCTGCATTGGCCATGCATGCCTGTAACCTTAGCCCTGTGGAGAGCAGAGACCAGAGAATCACTGGGGCTTCTTCCCAGAATGGCAGCCCCAAGGTTCAGAGCTGAGACTCTTACCTCAGGGAAACACACAGATGAGGGCTGGAGGGGTCACCTGATCTTCTCTGGCCTCCACATGGGCATATTCTATATACTACACACCCCCACACAGTACACACATAGGCACATGCACATGTTCGAGTGCAAATGTGCAAAACAAAACAAAAACAATAGTCTGCCATTATCAGCTTCACAATAACTATGAACTACTAGCCTATGTTAGGCCTCCTCTTTGTGCTTGGGGATAAGCAGGGCCAAGGGGAAGAAGGAACATGAACTTGAGAAATAGACAACTTTTGATTTGTAGTCTGCCTTCATTGTTTTATTAAGTACCTAGCTTCTCTGTCTTTTTTTTTTTTTTTCTTTCCTTCTTTCTGGTGCGCATACAGTGTGTATGTGTGGTGTGTGCACGTGTTACATGAGCACACCCCACGTGCACACTAGGAGGCCAGAAGAGGACACTGGGTGCTCTCTTGCACTGCTCTTCGGCCTTGTTTCCTTGACCTAAACTTACTGTTCTTCAGTTGGACAGGTAGACCACAGAGTCCCAGCAATGCTCCCATCTCCTTCCACTTCAGCACTGGTTACAGCCACACAAGACCTGTTGCAGTCAAGTTCACGTTGCAGATAGAAATCAGCCAACCAAGAGCAGCTTGTGGGAAAACAAGGCTGATTTTGGTTTCCAGCTTGAGGGGAAGCTCCATGATGGCAGAGGAAAACGATGGCCTGAGCAGAGGGTGGACATCACCCCCTGGCCCACATAAGATGGACAACAGGAACAGGAGAGTGTGCCAAACACTGGCATGGGGAAACTGGCTATAACACCCATAAGCTGCCCCCAACAATATACTCCCTCCAGGAGGGATTAATTCCCAAATCTCCATCAGCTTGGAACCGAGCATTCAGAAGACCTAAGTTTATGAGGGACACCACAAGGCCACACTTGGCTCTTTACATGGGTGTGGGGATTGAACTCAATTGCTCATGGTCATGCAGCAAAGCTTTTATCTGCTGAGCCATCGTCCCAGCTCTTCTAGTTACTTCCTATCTTTTCTGATTATTTCCTGTGAGGATAATGTCTATTTCATTAGGTTACTGTGATGCACCTGCTATTTATTATGTGTTCAAAGGTTGCTTATTTCTCTTCCAGCTTAGGTTAAAAATGGGAATTGTCAAACCCACACAAATCGAGTTTGTTTGGATCTGAACACAAATATGTTATTCACCAGCTTCTTAAACCATGGAGATTTTAAAGCAATTCTCAAGAAAGCACATCGAGAAAGGGGAAGGAATGTGGGAACAGGAAATCTTGTTCTTCTTCCCACCTCATAATTAGAAACTTGAGGAAATTCTTCCCAAATAAAGCATGACCCATTTCAGCCTAAAAATGTGCTATTCTCTGGACGCTGCTGGCTTGAGAATGCATTTTTCTTACCAAAAGATGAGTTCACTGTAAATGACTCAGAAACATATGGATAAAATTTCCCTGAAGCCACTCCAGGGATTAGAAATTAAGGGAAAGAGTGCTTGGCAAAGTGCATTTGGGGTTTTGCCAGGCCTACACCAACTGAGACATAGTTGGGATACGAGGCAGATCACGAACGTTGCCAAGTTTACCCATCTTAGTGGGACAGGCATTTATAACAAGAGTGACTCTGAAAAGCACTCTCTCACCGCCTTTGTCCTCAACGTCCCCCTGATGGACTCGTCACAGTGCGCCCACCCTCAAAACCACAGCGGGGTTCACCTATCACAAAGACCCCTGCTGTCCTCCCAGGGGCTTCTTCTGTCTGGACCCAGAGAAATGCTCCTCTGTGTGTTCTCAGGTGAGGGGAGCAAATCTCGATGGGTGTTCTTGAATGACAGGGTAGAGCTGTTGTGGGAAGATGCGACTTGGCAATTTTCTTCTCTGACTTGTCACCCCCACCCATTACCTTTCTCACTCTGCCTCCAGTGAGTTTCTTTTACATAAAATGAATCAGATCAGTTATTTCAAACAGGCTATCTGGAGTTGCTTGAGGGCCTGGCTGGATCCAGTGGAAGGACAGAGTGGGAATACAGTGAGAAAGGCTCTATTTAAAAAGTACAAGAGGATGGGCTGGAGAGATGGCTTAGCGGTTAAGCGCTTGCCTGTGTAGCCTAAGGACCCCGGTTTGAGGCTTGTTTCCCCAGGACCCACGTTAGCCAGATGCACAAGGGGGCTGGAAGCCCTGGTGCGCCCATTCCCTATCTGTCTCTTTCTCTCCCTCTCTCTCTGTCACTTTCAAATAAATAAATAAAAATGAACAAAAAAATATTTAAAAAAAAAAAGTACAAGAGGAAGCCGGGCGCGGTGGCGCACGCCTTTAATCCCAGCACTCCGGGAGGGAGAGGTAAGGGGATCACCGTGAGTTCAAGGCCACCCTGAGACTCCATAGTGAATTCCAGGTCAGCCTGGGTTAGAGTGAGACCCTACATCGAAAAACAAAACAAAAGTACAAGAGGGCTGGAGGGACGGCTTAGCAGTTAAGGTATTTGCCTGCAAAGCTAAAGGACCCACGTTCGATTCCCCAGAACCCATGTAAGTCAGATGCCCAGGGAGGCACATGCATCTAGAGTTCATTTGCAGCGGCTGGAGCATGCCTTTCTCTCTCTCTGTCTTTCTGTGTCTCAAATAAATAAATAAAAATATTTAAAAAGTACAAGGGCGCTCCAGCATAAGATTCCCAATGAAACCAAAGGCTGTGTAGTTGAGCATTTTGAAAACCTTGAGTCTGGATGGAGTCTCACTTTCCAACAGAACAGTGTCAGGACTGTCTGCTGTTTTCTGCAGCCTCTCCCTAAGCCAAGTTTCCCCAAAGAACTGTCCGATTTCTCTCGGATGCTCATCAGAGAACGCCTGGTACCAGGCCTTCCGCTCAGCCCTGACATATGGCGGTGGACAGAACAGACATGGTCCTCACTCCCTTGGAGCAGGGAAGACTGGCATGAAACACATGAATATGTAAATATGAATCAAGGTCTAAATACATGAAAGACAGGCTCTGGAGGAAAGTTGGGTAATATAGGGTTTGAGACACACTGCAGCTTCTTTGCAGTCCAGCCTGGCTTGCCATGTGCCATGTGCCACTCTATAGAAAGTCTGATTCTAAGTCCCTGGTGGTGGGGGGGGGGAGTCCCTTAAATACACACAATTTACCTGACAGGAGAGGGTCAGAAGCTTCGAGCACCTGTCAGTGTTATTTGTTATGACAAAGCAGAAGATGGGGGCTGGAGAGATGGCTTAGCAGTTAAGGACATGCCTGTGAAGCCTAAGGACACAGGTTCGATTCTCCAGGTCTCACGTAAGCCAGATGCATGTGGTGGGGCATGCGTCTGGAGTTCGTTGGCATTGGCTGGAGGCCCTGGGGCACCCATTCTCTCTCTCTTTTTCTCCCTCTCTGTCACTAATAAATAAATAAATTAAAATAAATCTTTTAAAAAAAAGAAAAAAAAAACAGAAGATGGACTTGCTTGACTGAGTGCTGTATATGGTGAGTGCCCAGCACTTTACAGTCTGGGGGGGGAGGGTAAGGGGTAAGGTCAGGAAGATCACCTGGCAGGGTATGAAGGGCCAGAAAGCACAAATGAAGGCCAGGGCAACGACTCTCCTCACTTGCTTCATTATTGTGTCTAGAGCCATTCTAAATTCCTTGTGCCCATCCCTTCCTGATTTTAATATGCTATGTGTAGTAATTATTAACTCATTGCTGAATCTTAATCCTATGGCTACTTCCTTGCCTCTTTCCATTTTGCAAAGAGACAAGGAATGAAAACCAACCCAACTTGTGGAGACATTCCCTCGTTCCTATGGTATGGGTAAAATGAGATGCGGCCTGGACGTGCCTGGCTTCTTACTTGGGAGGGCAGGAGGAGTGAGGCCGCAGGAGGTGGGTGTAAAGAGTTAAGACTCTTGTGGGGCACTAGGTGGCAACATTTCCCCAAATCTAAGCACAGCAGAGGCGAGGCCCTGTGGGCAGGTCAGCCTTACACAGCTGCCAGTCCCAACACATTGTCTGAAAGCCAAGGCTGGAGAGGAAAGGCTGAAGGTGGAAACTAACAGCTCATTGCTGGAGGCCTGGCTGCGATAAGAGCCTGGTGGAGTTAGCTATTAACGCGACCACACCACCACTACCCCCAACATCACCCCTGCCATTACCATCACGACCGCTATTACCAACCACTACCATCATTACCACCGCCTCCACCATGATTACCACCACCACCACCATTACCACATTTGCCAACACCCCCACCATCTTGCCATGCCCGCTCGCCACTACCACCACCATTATCACCACTGTGCCATCATTCCCACCACCACCATTTTTACCATACCACCTCTGCCACCGAGTCTTTAATGCTGCTGCTATTTTTTGTGGATCTTTAAAATGGGAACTTCATTTAGACCAATTCTGAGAGGAGAGATCTATTTGGAGATACATACTTAAATTTTTTTTTGGGGGGGGGCAATATATGCTACAATTCGACAAATCTGCTCCCTGGTGTAGAAACTTTTGCATTAATGACTAGATGTGACGGGTTTATGGTTGCATATTTTGGAAACAAAGCAGTTGCTGCTTACCTATGTGGACAGTATTTGAACACACGTTCTGCGTGAACTGAAAATACTGCCTGGAGCCGCGTTGGTGCGATCAAATTATTTAGCACACGGCGCTAGTCCATCACCCCACTCCCCAGGCCTTGTCCTTTCAACGAGTCACCTGTCACAGTGTTCCAGTGTCCCTGTTGAGGCGGGCAGTCAAAACAGAGCACCTGACCCACAAACAAACCTTTGTTAAACTTCCCATTTGATAGGGCGGCTAAGGTTCTTGGGGACTAGAAGTTAAACTTATGCGAAAGGACGATTCAGATGCTGATGACGGCGGCCATCGCGGGGGATGGGACTGGCCAGGTTACCGAGGGAAAGATGAAATGAGGAACAGCTGCGATTCCAATGCAAATGCCTCTTCAAAATTCCTGTGTTTGCGATTTAAGCCTCGAAGTGGTGGCATTGAAGGAGACTCGGGAGAAAGCTAGCTTCTTTCAGGCAGTTTTACTTAGGGACAGAAGTCCTAAGAAGGAACAAGGAGATGCCATTCAGTCCCTCTTGGCAAAACTGATCCTGTCTCCCTTCGATGGTTTCCAGGGTCCCGCCCAGCAGGAACTTCCGGCTTCTTCTTCAGCTCAGTCCACAAACCAATCAGATCTTGGTTCCTGCCATCATCAGGCGCGACTCTGACCAATCAGGTCTCTGCGTACACGCCTATAATGACAAGGCTCACCCTGATTGGATGTCTGATCCTTTTAAAAACTATTTTATTTTTATTTATTTATTTATTTGACAGAGAAAGAGGAAGGGAGAAAGAGGGAGGCTCACCAGGGCCTCCAGCCACTGCAAACAAACTCCAGACACACGCGCTCCCTTGTGCATCTGCCTAGCATGAGTCCTGGGAATCAAACCTGGGTCCTTTGGCTTTGCAGGCAAATGCCTTAACCACCCTTAAGCCATCCCTCTAGCCCTGAATGTCTGATCCTTATGAGGGAGGTTTCCCACATGGCCCAGTCCTCTCCCTTTTGCCCTATGACCCAGCCTGAACATTCACAGTGAGACTGTCATTCCTTCCCAGCCTGGCTATTTCTTTTTTCTTTTCTTTTAAAAAAATTTTTGAGCCTCTCTGGACTTCTGTGTCCAGTCATGTGTGTGTGTAACTGCTTCAGACCTTTTCCTTTATATCAATCTCCCCTAAATAACCCTCACAAATTGTGATTTCTAGCTAAATAAACTCAGTAACTTATCCTTTCCAAGTCTATTTTTATCAGTTCTTTGTTAAATTATAAGGACCCAAAATTGGGGTTCACGAGTTTGGGGAGAGCCCTCTGGAGCCCCCCAAATCCTGCATCAGTATTAAGAGGGGAGGCCTGGCGCCTTCCTGCACCAGCATCTGAGCCTGTGGCTATTGCCTGACACCAAAGGAAGCAGCAAACAGAGCTGCCCTGTGCCCCTGAGCTGCAACTCGACACCTGCTGCAAGAAATACCAGCTGCTGGTGCACGTACCTCCCCTGTTTGGAGTTGGAGCCACATATCCTGCCCAGCACCAAACACCGCACCAGTTATTCTGCATGCTAACTCTGTGGCACATCAACCAGTCCCCAGAGTATGTGCCAAGGGGACAGGAGGCTCCAGAGGGCACTGCATGGATATGTGGAGTGTAACTAGCAAGATATGGAGTATATCCCTTTGTCTGTCTTTGTCTGTATCTCTCTGCTTGCAAATAAATAAATAAATAAATATATTTAAATTAAAAAGAGAGAGAGAGAGATGACCTGGAATTTTGCTGTGTGGTTCAGGTTGAACTCAAACTCATGGCAATCCTCCTGACTCGTCCTCCAAAGTGCTGAGATTATAGGCATGAAGTACCAAATCTGCCAGGGCCTTTATCCTTAGCTTACTTAAAAAAAAAAAAAGGTGTGAGACAGACAGAGAGGAAGAGAATAGGTGCTCCAGGGTCCCTAGCCGCTGCAAGTGAACTCCAGATGCATGCGCCACTTTGGGCATCTGGCTTTATGTGGGTACTGGGGAATCAAACCTGGGTCCTTTGGCTTTGCAGGCATATACCTTAACCACTAAGCCATTTCTGCTGCCCCTATCCTTAGCTTTCTTGGCCAATTAGGTTTTCTGAAAACAGAGGCAGACAGAGATTTGGATTAAAAAAAACCAAAAAACTGTCTACCAAATCCTGTGATTGGAAGTGGAGAGAACCATTATCAGAGGCAAATGCAAATGACATGAAAGCAGTTAGTATGCACGGCCAGCTGGTTCTGCTCAAGAAATAGCTAAAAATAATTGATATCCCATAGAGATGATTTTCAGACTTCGCTTATGCTCACTACACTTGCTTTCCCTTCCCAGTTTATCCAGAGCATGATTTTCGCAGGAAACTCACATCTTTCCTTTCAAAATTATTTATCTGTGCTTGTGTGTGCGCGTGGACATGCCTGGCCTCTTGCTGCTGCCAGTGAACGCCAGGTGCTCTAACCACTGAGCAATCTCCTCTGAGCCTCTATTTCCTTAGGGACAGAACTTTATAATGTACAAAATGAAAGGAATTATTAATGGTAAATAATTGCTATGTTTGAATTTGCTTTTTTGCTAGCAGAATTTAAGTTCAGTAGAACTTAACATCAGTTTTGTAAAGGGAAGCTGGATGTAGTGGCACACTCTGGTAATAGCAGCATTTGGGAGGTAGAGGCAAGAGGATTGGGAGTTCAAGGTCACTTTGTGGCTCCATAGCAAGTTTGAGGCCAGCCTGGGTTATGTGAGACCCTGTCTCAAAAAATAAAAGGAAATATGGGCCGAAGAGATGGCTTAGGGGTTAAGCGCTTGCCTGTGAAGCCTAAGGACCCCGGTTCGAAGCTCAATTCCCCAGGACCCACGTTAGCCAGATGCACAAGGGGGCGCACGCGTCTGGAGTTCGTTTGCAGTGGCTGGAGGCCCTGGCGCGCCCATTCTCTCTCTAACTGCCTCTTTCTCTCTCTGTCACTCTCAAATAAAGAAATAAAAACAAACAACAAAAATAAATAAATAAAAGGAAGTAAATAAATAAATGGAAAGGAAAGGCATCAAGGTTGGACAGAAGAAAAAGAGAACCCCACTACACGTCTGGCAACGCCTCCACCTCGGCAGTGTTGAGCTCCCGGGTGAACTTTGCCCATTGGCGTTGTTTTGCACTGGACCAGCATGGGTGGCTTTGTAATCCTTCGCCTGCTCTCAGGCTGGATGAGAGTTGTAGGTGAGCTCTGACTGAAAGAGGCCCTGGGGGAGTGGACAGTTGGAGGTGTGTTCCAGTAACATTCTCCGAGGCTGTGCAATAAGGTTTTCATTTATTTGAAAGCGACAGACAGAGAGAGAAAGAGGCAGAGAGAGAGAGAGAGAGAGACAAAGAATGGGCGCGCCAGAGCCTCCAGCCACTGCACACGAACTCCAGACGCATGCGCCCTCTTGTGCATCTGGCTTACGTGGGTCCTGGGGAATCGAGCCTTGAACCGGGGTTCTTAGGCTTCACAGGCAAGCGCTTAACCGCTAAGCCATCTCTCCAGCCCTTGAATACTTTTAATAACACTAGCAAGAGTGCTTTTCTAAAATTCATTGTCCTTTGTTGTGCTTAGGAGAGGGGGGTACAGTTACTGGAACCCTGAAGGTAAAAGAGGCAGGAAGGTTTGCACTTAATAGGAATCAAAGATGATCTGAATTCTTGTCTCTTGCCTAGTTCCCTAGATCAGTTTTTCCACAAACAGCCAGAACCCAGCCTGGGAGGGAGGGCTTTCA
This sequence comes from Jaculus jaculus, assembly GCF_020740685.1. Classification (NCBI taxonomy): domain Eukaryota; kingdom Metazoa; phylum Chordata; class Mammalia; order Rodentia; family Dipodidae; genus Jaculus; species Jaculus jaculus. The sequence continues at coordinate 19,826,935 of NC_059117.1, forward strand.
TAGGATTTAAACTTTGTGGTTGGTCAAGTTCAGCCCCTGGTGCCAGGGCGAACCTCTTCCTGAAGACAGCCCCTAGTCCCAACCAATCACCTGTCCCTCTGGTTCACCTGAGCCAGAAGTCAGCCCACCACCATAAGGTCACAAATACCTTTGCAAGGACAGGGCAGGCTCTCTGACCACTTGGGAACTTCCAGCTGTGGGTGAGTTTTCCCTTGGCTGAGCCTGGGCTGTCTATGCCCAGGCCCAGGCCCGGCCAGGAGGACCCCGGGCCCTTACTCTCCACATGGGTTCTTTATTCCGTCCAGCTCCCCACATGACAGGAACTCCTTGAACTTAATTTTTCTTTTCTTTCCCAGGCCCTCCACCTGGGATCTCTAGCCACGTGGGTGCCTTTCTTTGGCTCTGTACTTCCCTCAATACATATAATAATTTAATAATTATCCTTCTCACTCTTCTTTTTTATTCAATTCTTTGGTTAAAATTACAAATGAACCTAGAGTTTGGGGTCGAAGGACTTTCCTGCTCCTATAAGAGCACCCCATTACAGATATTGAGATAGGGTCTCACACTGAACACAGGCTGGCCTCAAACTCATGGCAGTCCTCCTTCTCCATTCATCCAAGTGCTGGGATTTCGTGTGTGTTGTTTGCATGTGCTGTGCACACAGGGACACACTCGCACACCACACATGTAGTAGATGAAGCCATCCCAAGAGCTACTTATGACATTCAATTGTGCACATCCTATTTCTTCCCTGAATCGGCTCAAAAAGAAATGTCTCTGGCTGGAGAGATGGCTCAGTGGTTAAGGCACTTGCCTGCGAAGCCTAGAGACCCAGGTTCGATTCCCCGGTACCCCTTTAGCCAGATCAAGGTGGCACATGCGTCTGGAGTTCATTTGCAGTGCCTGGAGGCCCTAGCATGCCCATTCTCTCTCTTTATCTGCCTCTTCCTCTCTCTCTCCCCCTCTTACTGTCTCTCTAATACATACATACATATATATATAAATGAAATGTCTCCTTGGTATCTTTCTTGAAGGCTTCATTGCTATGCATTCTGTCTTGTTATCTGTAATTCAAAGAGGTCTGAATTAACTTTTTGGTAATGACCACATCCACCACCTTGGAGCTAAGAAGCCCAGGTTTCCCCTCACAGATCTCACACTGTAGGAGTCCAGCAGCTCACAAGTGGACCTATTCCACAGCGATCTCTGTGAGAGGCGACTGCTTCCAGCTCATCTGTTGAGCGAGTTCTTGGCTTGTCAGGTATAGATCAGAGTCATTCCAGCAAGCTGTGCTCCAGTCTGCGTGTAGAGGCCAGCATTCCCTTTCACATTGGTTTGTGTCACTTGGGGTTTCCCGGAGATCTCTGTGTGTCAACTAATATTGCAGCTGTAGTTCCTTAAGCAGACATGGCAACCAATTAACCAGGTCCCTGTGTCAGGCCTACTGGAGCTGGTTGCTTCTGCCTGGGTACAGAAACAGGGCCATCTTGCCCTGGCCTGGGAGAGGGCTTTTACTCCAAGTCCTTTCCCCTGCCTCTTCTACACAGGGCAGAGCCTTTATCCCCAGTCACAGAAAATGTGGAAAGTGAACCTGTCTCAGGTAGAGGACGTAGGCAGATGGACAACCTTGGAAATGCCTAAAGTGAAAAAAGATCACTGCTCTTCCTCAGCTCCTCTGGAAAGAGGTAAAGAAAGGAGGGGTAGACAGGAATGAAAACTTACATTTCCCCATTTTCCTTCCCTCCTCCTTGCTCAAGTTCTCGCATCTCGTCTGATGTTGGAAGCTAAGCAGGGTTGGATCTGGTTAGTACTTGGATGGGAGAAAGCGTCATCTTCAATGAATAATGACAATATGGTCACTAGAATGAGTGTTGAGAACCTGCCAGGGAAGTGTCCAGAACTGAGCACAGAATCCAAACGTCTTTGTTTAGGTTTACCTCCCTGTCAGTGCCTGGCAAGCATTCTTTAGGCCAACAGTACTGCCCTGGCCACTGCTGGCCCTGAGCCCTGACCCAGATAGATAGCTGCACTGTTCCCAGCCGTCACCTACACCCTTCCTGACCCCCGCCCCCCTCACTCTCCCTGCCTTACCTGCCTCTGAGTGCCTGATGCCAAACTCATTACCTGTCATTTAGAGCCTCCTTCAAGGCCGGAGTGACCTGGGCTCTGCCCTGCTCCTGAGCGGATGGACATTCACCTTTCTCTTTCCTTCCCCAATTCTCCATCTTCCACTCTCTTGCTCACCCTGCCTGATACCCAAATCCACTAATCCCAGAGAGGACTCTGGTCTGCAGACCCTGGGTCCTCTGGCAATAAAGAAATGCCTTTATGGGCTGGAGAGATGGCTTAGCGGTTAGGTGCTTGCCTGTGAAGCCTAAGGACCCTAGTTCTAGGCTCAATTTCCCCAGGACCCACGTTAGCCAGATGCACTAGGGGTTGCATGCGTCTGGGGTTCGTTTGCAGTGGCTGGAGGCCCTGACGTACCCATTCTCACTCTCTCTCTAGCTCGCTCGCTTGTTCTTGCTCTCAAATAAATAAATAAAAATAAACAATAACAACAACAAAGAAATGCCTTTACTTACAGAGCTTCTGAAGCACAGGAGAGCGGTAATGTTTGGCTACCTCTTGGGGGGATAGGCAAGGGCAGTCTGCGCTGGTTTTGCAGGTGCATAGTGTGGTCTTGAACCCGATCGGAAACATGACCATGGCTGTACTTGCTTTTCACCGGAGATGGCAGACTCCTCTGGTTGGGCAACATTGTGTGATGATGGCCTCTTTACCACGGGGATTTTGGAGGTAGCACTTGGCTGGCAAGGGAGTGGGGCACTGGGGTTCTCGCTTTGGCTCTTCTACCAAGTGAAGTTGGGGAAGGAGGAGGGCCTGTAGTTGTGTTCTGAGGGCAAATATCTCCATGGCCTTCAGGGCGCAATGGTGCGGTGGGGAACCAGCCCGAGCCAACCCCTCCAACACGGCTGGGCCATCCACAGCCATGCAGTTCACCCGTGCCAGCACCCAAAGGTCCCAGGGTGCCATCGGGCAGAGGAGAAAAGAAAGCAGGTCCCAGGGATGTGCCCCCAGGGAGTCTGAGGACGCTGCCCAGCAAACTACAGGCCATGCTCTAGCCACAGCCCTTGGTGTCCCCAAGTGTCTTTTTATGTGGGGTAACTCCCAGGTACCAGCCTCATGTAGGGCCCATGACCCAGACCTGCCCTTTCCCTCAGAGGGCCGCTGGCCCCAATGGCACTGGGAAGAGTGGGTCAGTATTTTGGTACCATCCCTCCTTCCAGGCATTTTGGGAGCATCTACCAGATTCTGGGGTTCTCCCCGCACCTTAAGCCAATCACAAAGCATTCCTTCATTTGGCCCTTTTTCACAGTCAAGTTGGAAGTTCTCTGCACGTGCTGAGTGGTCCGTTGTGGGAATGGAAGTCACAGAGATTAAAACACCAGCTAGGGGCTGGAGAGATGGCTTAGGGGTTAAGGCGTTTGCCTGCAAAGCCAAAGGACCCAGCTTCGATTCTCCTGGACCCTCGTAAGCCAGATGCACGAGGTGGCACATGCGTCTGGAGTTCATTTCCAGTGGCTAAAGACCTGCCTGTTTTCTCTCTGTCTCTCTCTATCTGCCCCTTTCTATCTCTCTCTGTCTCTCAAATATATAAAATAAAATCTTTTAAAAAACATAAAAAAAACACACATGCGAGCTAGGCCAGGCCTCTATTCTGAGATACCTCACCTCCCACTCCTTCCTGGGGCTGAACCCCCCCCCCCATCCACCTGCTTGGTAACTCATAGTGTGAGAATAAGCAAAGGTAAACCTGCACAGGTCTGGAGTGGCGCCTCCAGGTATGTTTCTTCCAGTCCATAGTGGGAAGAGAAGAGAGACCGCAGCGAGGCTCGAGGCTCGGGGTGCCTCTCAAGACAGGCCTGGTCTCCAGCGTGCCACGTGGGTCCGGCAGACTCTGCTTCTGAGTCCTGTTGCTGTTCACCCCCAGACTGGCAAACCGACCCCCAGACCGGCAACCTTGAGTTCTCTGCCCTGCGTCTTGGTTTTCCTATCTGTAAACAAGGGCTTATCGATGCACCTTCCTACTTCTGCTATGAGGAGTAATGAGTCCCCATTAAGTTTGGAGCACAATGTCTGGTACACAGAAAACAAAACAAAACCAACTGAGTAGATGTCTGACCTTATTAGTCTATGTAGCCGGGCACATGATTTCTGTTCCTGTCACTGTACCCTTGATTTTCATAGCATGTGTGAGGATGATATGCTGGGTGCAAACCGAATTTATACTCTATAGAAAATATATACTCAGCTACTTACAAACAAGATTTAAAGTGAACAATGACACGCTAGAAAAGTCACCGATCACAGTCTTGTCTGTAGTTCATTGCAAAAGATAATATCCTTTTTAAAAATTTTTTTTGTTTATTTTTATTTATTTATTTGAGAGCGACAGACAGAGAGAGAGAGAGAAAGAAAGAGGCAGAGAGAGAGAGAGAGAATGGGCGCGCCAGGGCCTCCAGCCACTGCAAACGAACCCTAGACGCGTGCACCCACTTGTGCATCTGGCTAACGTGGGACCTGGGGAACCGAGCCTCGAACCGGGGTCCTTAGGCTTCACAGGCAAGTGCTTAACCACTAAACCATCTCTCCAGCCCAAAAGATAACACCCTTTAAAGGAAAAACTGCCCTTTGTTTTTCTCTTCCACCTCCCCTCCCCACTTATGGCCAGAGAAAACATCCTAAACTGCAAACACAGAGACCTTGGCCATCAGTGGGGGCTCAGTGAGTCTTTGTACAATGCAAACGCTGTTCGGAGCACCTGCTGTGTGCTAGTTCTTGACATGAATGCTCCCCTTCCTGGTCATAATGTAATGGAGATGTTCTGCTATTCCCATTTTTCAGATGAGGAAGCAGGATCAGAGAACTGAAGTTACCCTAGCCAGAGTCACAAAGCAAGCGTTCGGGAAAGCAAGCGTGTGCCCTCTGCTCAGGACTTCAACCACGTGTTCCTGACCATCTGAGCCTCAGGTTTGGCCGAGGAGAAGCGGCAGTACCTGGAACGTTCTGGTGCTTCACATCTGACGGAGGCACGATAGGCTTCTTGTCAGGACATTAGCAATTTAACCCAGATACTAAGCCGTTTAAGCAGGTGGAATTTGTTATCAATTTCTAACAAGCAGTAGAAACTGTAAACAATGAGCCCGATCTTAATTGAAACAGTAAATGATGATGTTTGACAAAGAAATGTAAATAGGATGTTGATTCATGGCTCCCAGTTGGCGTTCCTTTATTACTGCCTTTGCTGCAAAGGGTTCCATCTGGGATGGGACCAGATGGCTGCGCAGCCAAGTTCAGGGCCAGCGTTCCTCCATGGCTTCACTTACCACTTGAACAACGGTGTTGGGGCTCACACGGGGCCCCACACATGAACATGGCTGGTGAACCGAGCCTTCATTGTGTTCTGCGAGAAGGCTGAAAGCAAAGTACGCTGTCCCACAAAAAAAAGGTGATGTTAGCCGGGCATGGTGGCGCACGCCTTTAATCCCAGCACTCGGGAGGCAGAGGCAGGAGGATCGCCATGAGTTGAAGGCCACCCTGAGACTCCATAGTGAATTCCAGGTCAGCCTGGGCTAGAGTGAGACCCTACCTCGAAAAACCAAAAAAAAGAAAGAAAGAAAGAAAGAAAGAAAGAAAGAAAGAAAGAGAAGCAAAAGAAAAGAAAGGTGATGTTAAAATGTGTGAGAAGGGCTGGAGAGATGGCTTAGTGGTTAAGCGCTTGCCTGTGAAGCCTAAGGACCCCGGTTCGAGGCTCGGTTCCCCAGGTCCCATGTTAGCTAGATGCACAGATGCGTTCATTTGCAGAGGCTGGAAGCCCTGGCCCGCCCATCCTCTCTCTCTCCCTCTATCTGTCTTTCTCCCTGTGTCTGTCGCTCTCAAATAAATAAATAAAAAATGAACAAAAAATATTTTAAAAAAATGTGTGAGAAGAAGCAGGCATGAAGAGGAATGCTGGGTAGTCAAGGAAGGCTGGTGTACCCAGAAAACGTCTACAAGATGCGCACGAGCCGGTCAAAGGGAGGTGGGGGAAGGAGAGACCAGCCCAAGGAGGCAGTATGGTCGCAGGCCCTGTGCCAGGAAGGGCTTGCAATCTTTGAAGAGATGGGTGAGGGTGGCTGGGGGAGGATGTGTGTGGGTGCTCGAGCGCGTGTGCATATGTGGGTGTTGGGGAGGGGGTGAGTGAAGAGAGACTGTGAAAGTGGTCACAGGAAAAGGGACCCAGAGTGACAACGAGCAACAAAGTATTGACAAGCGATAAGAAGGCAGAGGGAAAACCTGCGGATGGAGAGAACTGTGAAGTCATTCCAAGGTCTGGGGAAATGGTCCAGTGGCTAAGAGGGCTTGGAAGGCCTCTCAGGCTGAACACCACCAAAGCTAGGTCCCCAGAACCCAAGTCTGTACTCCCAGTCTGGGAGGAGAGGAAGGGCCGGTGGCCAGAGAAGCTCTGGGGATTGGTGAAGGAGAGCAGCTCTGGGTTGAGGGGGAGACGTTGTCTTAAGGAAATAGGTGGATGAGCAATAAGAGGAGGATGCCTGACGGGCTAAGGAGATGGCTCAGCGGTTCAGGCGCTTGCCTGTAAAGCCTAAGGACCAGGTTCAATTGCCCAGGACTCACGTCAGCCAGATGCCCAAGGTGGCACATGAGTCTGGGGTTCGTTTGCAGTGGCTAGAGGCCCTGGTGTGCTCATTTTCTCTCTCCCCCTTAAATACTAAGTAAATAAATAAAGTATTTTCTTTTTCGGGAAAGGACATCTGACTTTCTTCTCTGGTGCTGCACACATGGGCATGGGGCATACATAAGCACACACATGTACATACAGCACTCATCACATATGCCACACCGTACACATACTATACTATAGTACACACACACACACACACACACACATACACACGTGTGTGTGCATGCGCAAAAGAGGAAAGTGATCCCGAGGGTGTGGAGAACTTGGGGCCCCTCGTGCATTGTTAGCGGGAACGAGAGATAGACGGCAGTGTCAGTAACATGGGGTAACTGTGTTCTGTCCGTGCACACCCCACTCCACGCATACACCCCAGATCACACACTCATACTCTAAATGGCTTCTACTGTGCTATGAATGTGAAATGTCCCCAACGGGCTCATGGGTTTGAACAGTGGACTCCATTTGGGAGGTTCTAGAACTTTTTGGACATAGGTGACAGGCTAGCTCTGCTCCCAGCCCTCTGTCTTTTCTGTGATGAAATCATGCTACAAGCTCCGGCTGCCCCAAGACTATCCCAGACGTCACCCCTGCCACACTGTGACGGGCACTTCCCTTCAGCCGTGAGCCAGAATACATCCTTCCTCCATGACGTTGTCTCTGGCACGTTGTGTCATGAGAAAAGGAGCGAGTACAGCTTCTGTTATGGGTTAAATGGTGTCTCTTCTCCCCAAAAGCTATGTTGAAATCCTAACCCCCCAGCACCTGTCTCCAGAATACACCTAAATCGGGTCTCTCCAGAGAAATGAACCAATGGAAGATTAGATGAGTAAACAGACAGATAGAAACATTGGTAGGTTGACAGATGGATAGAGGAATGGATGGGTCTATGATAGATAGGTAGATAATTTATTTTAAGGAATAGGCTTGGCAATCTGTTGGGTGGCCAGTGGGCTGGAGCCCAAGGAGAGAACCACTGTTGCAGTTCATGTCTAAAGGCAGCCCTTGGCAGAGCTCTTTTTTTTTTTAATGCATGTATATATGTGTGCATGTTCATGTGTGTGTCCGTGCACATGTGAGGCCTCACTTTCACATTTTTTTAAATTATTTATTTATTTGTTTGAGAGCGACAGACACAGAGAAAGACAGATAGAGGGAGAGAGAGAGAATGGGCGCGCCAGGGCTTCCAGCCTCTGCAAATGAACTCCAGACACGTGCACCCCCTTGTGCATCTGGCTAACGTGGGACCTGGGGAACCAAGCCTCGAACCGGGGTCCTTAGGCTTCACAGGCAAGCGCTTAACCACTAAGCCATCTCTCCAGCCCCCTCACTTGCACATTTATGCACATGCATACGGAGACCAGAAGACAAACTCAAGTGTTGTCCCTTAGGGAGACTGTCAACCTCTTTAAAGACAGGGTCTCTCACTGGCTTCGTGCTCCTTGGTCTAGAACTGGCCAGTGAGCCAGGATCCTCCTGACTCCTCCTCCAACAGCAGTGGGATCCTACATACCTGCCATCACGCCTGACCTCTTTATGTCTTGGATTTATTGTCTTGGGATTGAATTCCGGTCTCCATGCTGGCGAGACAAGCCCTTTACCAGAGGCTGAGCTACCTCCCCAGGCCCAGAATATGTTCTTATTTAAGGAAAGGCTAGTATAGTGGAGACTTTAAGTACAAAGTCTAGTGGGCCCACAAGGACGCACAGAGCATGGAAATATTCAAACACAAATACACATACTGAAAAGTTTCATATTAAAGAATAACATGCTTCTTAAAAAGGAATAATAAGGGCTGGAGAGATGGCTTAGCGGTTAAGCGCTCGCCTGTGAAGCCTAAGGACCCCGGTTCGAGGCTCGGTTCCCCAGGTCCCACGTTAGCCAGATGCACAAGGGGGCGCATGCGTCTGGAGTTCGTTTGCAGAGGCTGGAAGCCCTGGCGCGCCCATTCTCTCTCTCTCCCTCTATCTGTCTTTCTCTCTGTGTCTGTCGCTCTCAAATAAATAAATAAATAAATAAATAATTTTTTTAAAAAAAGGAATATAAATTATATTTTTGTGAATTGAAGTTTTTTTTGAGGTAGAGTCTCACTGTAGCTCAGGCTGACCTGGAATTCATTATGTAGTCTCAGGCTGGCCTCAAACTCATGGAGATCCTCCCACCTCTGCCTTCCAAGTGCTGGGATTAAAGGCTTGTGTACCACCATGTCTGGAGAATTGCAGCATTTTGTTTATTTATTTATTTATTTCACACAGGGAGGATGCTAGGTTTTCTCAAAGGAAGAAAATCTTACCAAGTCTTTAAAGCAAAATTAAATGAAACAAATGCAACTAAATTTTGTCTTGGAAGAAACTCATTGTGAGTGTTTTTCTTTGACAAATTATCTTTTCCTTTGGAGTTCAGCTTTTTTTTTTAAAGACATACCTACAAAGATTTGTGATGAAATAATAAAAACAATTTTCATGTTGTTTGTGAAATTTTAAGTTACATTTTATGTATATTAAGTCTGGCATTGTATGACACTACTCAGCAGGAGTCATGGTTTATTGGTACTTTTATAAAATCAGTTTATGTTTATAGCTTTGAAAGTAGACTCTAACAAAAACTTTGATAGTAATATTATTGTCTTCTCAATGAATTTTTTTTCTGGTTTTTTTTTTTTTTTTTTTTTTTTTTTTTGAGGTAGGGTCTCACTCTGGCCCAGGCTGACCTGGAATTCACTAGGTAGTCTCAGGGTGGCCTCAAACTCATGGTGATCCTCCTACGTCTGCCTCCCAAGTGCTGGGATTAAAGGCGTGCGCCACCATGCCTGGCTTATTTTTTTCATTTGGCAACGAGATATGTAAGCTTTAAAATAGTTAACAGATACTAATTTTTGAAATTTGTTAGACTTTAAAAACAGAAATTTACAAATTGATACTGCATCTTCAAGAACAGCTAATATTGTAGTCTTAGAGCAAAATTAGCCTGAAGTGATTGCAGGACATTAAAATAAGATGAATGAAATAAAACAAAACAGAAGCCAGACTCCTGAAAACCATCGTCATAGTAATGCCAAACTATTCAGGAAGAGGAATAGATACCAGTGACGAAAGAAAATATCTTCACTGAGAAGGAAAATAACCAACGTAAACTTTAAAAATAGTTTTATTTATTTGAAAGCAAAGAGTGAGCAAGAGGAGAATGTGAGTGTACCAGGGCCTCCTTCCACTATAGAGAACTCCAGACACATGTACCACTTTGTGTATGTGGCTTTGTATGGGTGCTGGGGAATTGAACCTGGGCCAGCAGACTATGCAAGCAAGTGGCTTTGACCACTGAACCATCTCCCCAGCCCAACCTAAACTTTTATCTCCAGCTTAACTATTATTTACAAGTGAAAATGTAATAGAAGTGTTTCCAGATATGTACTGCTGCAGTCGGGTTCACATTGCTGGTAGAAATCACCCCACCAAGAACAGCTTGTGCGAAAAAAGAGGTTTATTTTGGCTTATAGGCTTAAAGGGAAGGTTCATGATGGCAGTGAAAATGATGGCATGAGCAGAGAGTGGACATCACTCCCTGGCCAACATAAGGTGGACAATAGCAACAGGAGGGTGTGCCAAATACTGGCATGGGGACACTGGCTATAACACCCATAAGCCCGCCCCCCAGCAATACACTCCCTCCAGGAGGTGTTAATTCCAAAATCTCCATCAGCTGGGGATCTAGCATTCAGAACACCTAAGTTTATGGGGGACGCCTGAATCAAACTACCACATATACCAAAAGTATATTGACCAGAGACTCCAGCTGAAGAAACTACTAAACAATGTAAGTAACAAGAAAGAGAAATCTAAAGAGAGAGAGAGAGAGAGAGAGAGACAGAGAGAGAGATGCAAGAAGCAAAGCCATACAAAGAAATCTCTAAACTCTTGTTGTGAGCACGCTGTGTCAGAAACATAGATGACCACGCTGGTGTCTTTCTATAATGTCAACATTTATTTCAGGACAACACATTCACAAGTTTCAGTGGCAGCAAATTGCCAGGCACTCCTGCTTTCCTTGACAGCTCTGGCTGAGGCAAACAGAGGTTCTTTTATTTCAGTTTTAATGACTGATGTTAACTCTCAACTCACACATGATACAACACACAGTGAATCTCTGTATATACGCACATTGTAAGTTGCAGAATGGCTATGAAAAGGTTAAAAAGGCAAAAAGTTTCAGAGAGAATAGAATTGGAAAACTGAGAGAAATGAAAAAGGTCTGTCTGGTGTTTTGATTCAGGTGTCCCCCATAAACTTAGGTGTTCTGAATGCTAGGCTCTCAGCTGATGAGATTTGGGAATTAACGCCTCCTGTTGGCAGTGGATTGTTGGGGGGAAGTAGGCTTATGGGTATTATAGCCAGTTTCCCCTTGCCAGCGCTTGACACACTCTCCTATTGTTAAGATTCACCTGATGTTGGTGAGGGGGTGATGTCCACCCTCTGTTCATGTAGTCACTTTCCCCTGCCATTGTGGAGCTTCCTCTCGAGTCTGTAAGCCAAAATAAACCTTTTTTTTCCCCTCAAGACGTTCTTGGTTGGGTGGTTTCTGCCAGCAATTTGAACCTGACTACAACATTAATGTTGGTACCGAGAGTGGGGTTGCTGCTAGACACCTGACTGTGTGGATTTGGCCTTTGGGAGCTGATTTTTAAGAGGAATGTGGAAGGAATTGAAACCTTGGCCTAAGAGACATCTCTCAGTGCCGATGGACCATTCTGGTCAGAGTTGAAAGATCTGAAGGCAGTAAGAACTATGGACTGTGAGGTTTGGCTTATGAGAGTGAAAGGGAGCTTTGTCTGGACTGGGCTAGAAGCAGTTTATGTGAGACGCTTTCTGGTGTGTCTGTATCCCGAGAAGTTGTGCAGGGTTGCAGTGCATAGAAATGGACTGGTGTGTGCAGAGGGATATGGCACAGAAAGAAATCTTTGGGTCGAGACTGCTGCCTGTTCAGCTGCAATTATATGAGAGATTGCAACATTTGAGATTGGAACAGCTGACCTGCATTGGGGTAACAGGAACAATGCAGACTCTTTTGAAGGTGCCTGAGTGTTCAAGGAGTGTCCTGTTCTTCAAAGTCTGGTTTATTCTCCCCTGAATTAACAAACTGGCACCCTACCTGGTATTGTGGAGTATAAGAAATGCAGGAAAGAGAGGGTCATTGAGTTTTCAATGCAGTCTTGTGTTTTGGAAACAGCCATGGGCAGTGTGAAGCAGGTTTTCTGGATGCCTGCATGGAGACCTAGTGGAACTGTGAGGATGAACTATGGATTGCAGGGCAGACCCGGTGGAGATGCCGGGACCACGAGATGGCTACTGAGGAGAGCTGCTGGTCTCAGATGAACTTTTCCAGAACTGTGAGTAGCCTAGCCAGAAGGGCAGAACTGGAACTCCAGACACTTGTTGCTTTTTAAAAATTTTGGACTTGGAGATTTGTCAGTGACTAGAGTTGTTGGACTTGGAACAACAAAGTTTGATGTTTGCCTTGTTTAAATCTTATATTGGTTGAATATTTCTTTGCTATGCCCAATACCATCTTTTGCAGTGTGAATGTTTATTCTATGTCATTATGGATATTTTGGAGATTTTTTTTGGTGCTATGGCTCAGTTAAAAGACCTTGTACTATGGGGATGTTTGAACATCATTAGTATTGATAAAAACAATGGGCACTTTAAAGTTGGATGAATGCATTGCACTTTAAATCATGGACGGTTACTAGTTTATGGGGGCCAGGGGCAGAATGTGGTGGTTTGATTCAAGTGTCCCCCATAAACTTCGGTGTCCTGAATGCTAAGTTCCCAGCTGATGGAGATTTGGGAATTAGTGGCTCCTGGAGGGAGTGTATTGTTGGAGGGTGGGCTTGTGGGTGTTATAGCCAGTTTCCTCATGCCAGTGTTTGGCACACTCTTATTGCTGTTCTCTACCTGATATTAACAAGGAGGTGATGTCCACCCCCTGCTCATGTCATCGTTTTCTCCTGCCATTGTGGAGCTTCCCCTTAAGTCTGTAAACCAAAAGAAACCTTTTTTTCAAACCACAAGCTGCTTTTGGTCTGGTGATTTCTGCCAGCAATGCAAACTGACTGCAAAAGTCTGTGTGTCGACAAGATAACCTGCTGGAGGCGAGACTGGAAGAGTTCCCGTGTCTGCTGGCTGCTGACCATATATGATCAGAGCTGAGTTGCGGGAGTGAGGCAAAGTGGAGGGCAGGGCGAGAGGATGGACAACAGGTCCAGATGGATGAACAGCCAGTTGGGTACTTGAGTGGGATGGAGCCCAGCTGAATGAAGCCTCTGCCTTGACACACACACCGAATGGTCAGATGACGGGTCAGTGGGGGACATTGCTGTCACAGTTCTAGGTGTCCACTTCTTAGTGGGGTCCAGGTAAGGGAGTTAGACCTTTTCCTCAATCTAGTTTGTTTGGTTAATTACTGGCCTGTTTCTTGGTAGGATTTTAGTATGCCCAGAGGCTCCCATTATGGTGGTTTGAATGTGAAATGTCCCCCATAGACTCATGTATTTGTGATAAAAACAAAAGCCTTGGATTTCACTCCCAGGTGGTGAAGCCTTGCTAGAGGAAGTATGCCACTTGGAGTGGACCTTGGGGTGTTACAACCCAGCCCCATTTATTGCGCTTAGCTCAGTTTACTGCTTCTCTGCTACTGTGCAGACACCTGGCTTACCTTGTCATGATGAAACTTCTAAAAGCTGTGAGGTGGACATAAACCCTTTTCTTCCAACAGCTGCTTCTGGTTGGGTGTTTTGCCTCAGGAACGAGAAGGTAGCTATGATCCCAACCTAACCTGATGACTTTACAGGGTTGCACCCTTTCTACTCCCAGGAATAAGTCAATTATCAGCCGTGGCACATGGCTTGTGCTGGACAGATGGTGCTGTCCACCTGTCCATGCAGGAGCCGAGTTATCCTCTACCCTGAACATGTAGTCAATTCTGCTTATGAAATGGAGTCCCCCAGGGCAGGGCACTGTTTTACATATAGACAGAGTAAATTAGAGTAGGGTGCAGTCTGATCTCAGCAACCCTCTTTATAAATATAAGTCCAAACAACACTGATAGTTAAAAATGCAACTTGGAGTATGTTGAAAGGAGCTACTTAATTCTAAATAGCAGAAATTATGAAAGATGGAAGAGAAGCTAAAATTTTACCTAGGTCTTTATTTTAGGAGGAAGAAAATAAAAATTTTTAAAAAGCCCATGGGCTGGAGAGATGGCTTGGAGGGTAAAGGCATTTGCCTGCAAAGCTGAAGGACCCAGGTTCGATTCCCCAGGACCCATGTAAGCCAGATGCACCAGGGGCACATGCATTTGGAGTTCATTTGCAATGGCTGAAAGCCTTGGCATGCCCATTCTCTCTCTATATATTTCTGTATCTGCCTCTTCCTCTCTTTCTCTCTGAAATAAATTAATAATTTTTTTTTTTTTTTGGATTTTCAAGGTAGGCTCTCACTCTGGCCCAGGCTGACCTGGAATTCACTATGTAGTCTCAGAGTGGCCTTGAACTCATGGCAATCCTCCTACCTTTGCCTCCTGAGTGCCGAGAGTGAGCCACTACGCCTGGCTTAAAATTTTTTTTAAGTAACCCAAATTGTTAACTAGAGGGTTGTGGGTGTCAGAAGGACACACAGCCTGCTATCAGGTTCTCTTTGGTCTTGTTTCACAAGGTCAGGTGGAGGTGGTTAGGGAGGGAGAACCAGGAACACCTCTTCCTGATGAGTCATTTTCACGCTTGGCTCCTGCACAAGAACAGTGACTGATGTCATAGTTCTCCATCGAGTCAGTTGTGTGTTGGGCTGAATAGAGTTGCTATGTGTAAAACAAAACATGCTTAGAACACACAGTTACTCCCATTCATGTGACAAAAGTGACTGAGGTCAGGAGGAACAGGTCTCAGCTCGATCTTCTCAACGGAGGTGGAAAGTCCCCACGGGCTGTGGAATTATTCTTATTTTCTCCTAGGTACAGCCTGGCTAGAGCTAGAAGCAGGTTTTTTTCAGTTTTCTAGTGCTGTCTGCAGTTTAGCTGGTCTTCTGGTAAGAACCAACAAGTATTGTCATGTCCTCAGCTCTGAGCAAACCAGGGAATTCTGGCTGCTCTGATTAAAGAGAATTCCAAGACAGTTCTTGGAAAGACATTCCCTGCATCTTGCCTCACATTTGAAGGAACTGCTCCAAAGAAACCAGAGTCTACATTTGAGGATCAAATTATAGAGGCACTGGAGGGAAATAGAAAAACAAATTAACTCTCAGTTCTAAAGTCCTTTCTAGGACGTACATACAATCTAGGACACAAGATAGTAACGTGGACTATTTTAAAAAGTTTTATAATTGCATGGCGGAAATCCCTAGAAACAAAGAGAAAAATCCAATGGGAAACTGGGGAACATCATTTGCAATGTATATTGGAGACAAAGTCTTAATTTCTTCAACATACTCGGGGTTTCTAGTGAACCGTTAGGAATATGCCAACAACTCAGCAGGAAAATGGTAGAAATCATCAGAACATCTACAGAAAAGAAAACATTACTGGCTCCTTTGTACAAAGTTTTTCTTTTTTCTTTTTCTTTTTTTTTTTTTTTTACATTTTTATTTGTAAACATTTTAGACTTCAAGAATAGTTGCAGAAGAAAAAGTAGGGCACATTTTATCTTTTTCTTTATATGTTTTATTCCTTAATTTTAATCTTATCAGTGGTCCTTGCCTGCAAAATTATTCTGCCTAGTGACACATTTTTATTTCTCTCATTCCTTCTGTACTAATTAGCATTTTGTGTGTGTGGTATACATGTGTGTATGTGTGCTCAAATTCATTTCCTCTGCCAAATTAATTAGTCCATCACCTTTAATCGCAGTCTCCTACAAAGTTTCAGGATACAGATAAAGTGTAAACATGCTGCTTGCCAGATGTAACAAGAATGACTTCTAGCCTAATTCTCAATAGAGTACTTATTCACATATGAAATGTCATGACAGTAGTCTTTTCAAAAATATGCTTGCTGTGGGCTGGAGAGATGGCTTAGTAGTTAAGCGCTAGCCTGTGAAGCCTAAGGACCCTGGTTCAAGGCTTGATTCCCCAGGACCCATGTAAGCCAGATGCTAAGGTGGCATTGCATTTGGAGTTCGTTTGCAGTGGCTGGAAGGTTTATATGCCTAGGAATGTATCCATTATATTTAGGTTGTCAAATTTATTGCTATGTGTGTGCATAGCAAGCTCTAATGGCTATTGTATTTCTGTGGTGTTGATTATAATCTTTCTTTTACCTCCCGTTTTACTCGAGTCTTCCCTTTCTCTCAGTCTAGTTAAGAGTTTGTATAGTGCTGGAGAGATGGCGTAGAGGTTAAGGTGCTTGCCTGTGAAGCCAAAGGACCCAGGCTCGATTCTCCAGTACCCATGTAAGCCACACGCATAAGGTGGTGAATGCATCTGGAGTTCATTTGCAGTGGCTGGAGGCCCTGGAGTACCAATTCTCTCTCTCCTCCCTTCTATCTGCCTTTTTCCTCAAATACATAAATAAAATATCAAAATTTTAAAATGCCCTGTTTCTTTGAAAAACAAAGAGTTTGTCTAATTTATCACACTAAGAACTAGATTTGAACTTTGCTGAAAGGGAGACAGAAAGGCTGTAGGAGCCGGAGGCTGGGCAGTGAAGCTGCGGAGTGCCGTCTTCTAGATATGACATGTCAGCTGCCATCATGGGACACATAGAAGATGTGTTTTCCTGCACAGGATCGAGCCTGTCAATCTGTCATGAGACCACACTCCCCCTAGACTAAATGATGGAAACTGAAGATTTCTGGGAGGAGGGGAAGTCATGTCCTTTAGTTGTGTACCCATTCTGCAGTGAATAACCTCCTACCCATGATGAAGCAAGGAACCCTAATCTAAATCAGGGTCAAAAAAGTAGACAAGGCATGGAAATAAGATGGGGATTTAATGAGAAGGGAAAGGGTCTTAGTGGGTCTTAGTGGGAAAGAAAAAGCATACATGGGGGGGGGGTTTGGGATCAAAATGCATTGTGTACATGTATGAAAGTGTCCTAAAAACAGAACCAGACTTGTTTCATTGATCTTTGATATTATTGATTTTAGTTTTCATCTCACTTAATTCTCCTCTGATTTGTATTATTTCTTTCCTTCTATTAACTTTGCGGATTGCATGGTCTTGTCATCTAGATCCTTGAACTGTTGGAGCATTTGAGGACTTCCTACTCTCCTGGTGTGGGCATTGGTTGATCATGTCCCTTTTAGTACCACTTTTGCTAAATCTCATATGTTTTGGTATGTTGTGTTTTGACTTTCATGTGTTTCATGAAAAAAAAATTGAATTTTCTTTTTGATTGGTTCCCTGATTTACTGGTTGTTCAAAAATAACTTGTTTGGCTTCTATGTGTTTGCATACCTTCTAAAGTTCTCATTATTAATTTCTAGTTGTACTGAACTGTGGTCAGAAAAAAAAATACTTAACATGATTTCAATTTAAAACTTATTTTTAATCAGTATTTTCCCCCAACAATGAGAAGGTAACTGAAACAGAAAATTGGTATTGAGAGTGAGATTGTTGCTGTGACAAACGTGACCATCTGGCTCATATGTCTATGGAGCTGGTTTTAAGGAAGAAGAAGGAACTTTGATCTAGAAAAGACACTGGATCCTATAAGCCAAGCTGAATGGGCTAGCTCAGAAGATAAGAACGATGAGAGAAATGCGCCAGTGAAGGCTGAGCTTGTGAAGTCTCACAGGGGAGCAAGGATTCTATCATGAGCTCAATTAGAGGCAGTTCATGTTATATGCTAGCAAAGATACTGTCCTGAGAACTTGGGAAACACTGGAGTTAAGCATAATGTACAATTTTTTTTGGCAGAGGGAATCTCAAGGCAGAATAATATTCCCACTGCTGCTAAGACAGCAGCTATAATTGTTAAAGAGATCAGTACCATCAAAGAGAAACCTCCTGTGCTATACTGAGACAATAGGAAAAGTGTCATAAGGGCAAAACCTTATCACTGGAAACTCCATCATGTGAAATTACAAGTTCACTTGAAGGGAGAAAGCCCCAAGCTAAGGGGGATTCCCTGCTCAGACACAACTGCATATGGACATGATTTGTCAAGATCAGAGACCTCTACAGCTGTATTCCAAATGGGAACAGACTTCAACCCAAGTTGGCAGCAGAACTTGGAAGCATCTCCATCTGGTAATGGTTTTAGAGGTACAAAAAAAGGAAGAGGGCAAGATTGAAGTGAGGTGGGGAGGATCCTAGATTTTTTTTTTAACCCACAGTTTCAGAGATCCACCGAGGCCAAGCAATGTGACCCATGGATGGAGTACCTGCAAAGAGGCCCTGAGAGGACTGCATGAAGCTATGGAGGTGAACAGGAAGTTGTGTTGGAGACCCCAGGATGTTGGAGAGGCCACAACCATAAGATTTCCGTCAAGGAAAGCTGCAGATTTGGGGAGCAGCTGCCCAAAGTGAGGTATAGCTAGAGGGGTGATGCTGATCCAGAATGTCTCATCACAAGTCCAGATGGCAGACATGGAAATAAAAGATTTGGAGTTTTCCCTCCTGAGTTTCAGTTTTGCTTGATTTGATCATTTCTTGTAATGCCCCCATTCTTCCCTTTAAATTGGGAGTGTTTGTTTACTCTGTGCCTATGCATGTTGAAGTCTGTAAGGTTCAAATTCATTTCTGAGAGGAAATGCAAATTGAAGTTGAATACAATTTCTTAACAGATTGACAAAAAGAAAAATATATTGCTTAGAGGTTGAGAGACTCTCCCACAGTATTCCATGTCTTTAGTTGGTATATAAACTGGAATAACATTTTGGAGATATATTTTGGCAGTATCCATCAAAAAGTTAAAAGCACATTTTCTCCTATGCAATCCCATTTCTAGAAAATTAATCTCCAAGTATATTGTTACATGGGTAATTATTGAAGCATTATTTGTAATAGAAAAGATTGGAAATAAAACATCCATTGACAGAGATTGTATAAATGATATGTTAAACTGAGCGTGGTGGCACATGCCTTTTAATCCCAGCAGTCAGGAGGCAGAGGCAGGAGGATTGCCATGAGTTCAAGGCCACCCTGAAATTACATAGTGAATTTCAGGTCAGCCTGGGCTAGAGCAAGACCCTACTTTGAAAAAAAAAAAAAAAGATATGTTACACAGATATATAGTGGATTTACGTTTATTAAAAGAACAAGCTTCTCTAATGCACTTATGGCTTAAATGCCATATAGAGGGAGAAGGGAACAGTGACTAAATGGTGTACAGCTATTTGAACAAAGCAGCGGAGAGGTCATGTAGGAGAAAACTCGCAAGGACAGGGTGTGGGGCACGGACTCCAGGAGAGACAGCGAAGGACAATAGGAAGGAGGTAGTTTCAAAGCAGTCAGCCATTTGCATGTAAGAATGATCTGGTAATTACCATATGACCTGACATTTATGCTTTGATGTTTTTTTCCCAAGAGAAATGAAAACACATTTCCCCACAAAACTTGTGCATGAATGCTCATCTCAGCTTTATTCATGCTAGCCAAGAAATAGAAATAAGCCAAACGCCTGTTAATGGATGAATGAACCAACTAAGTGTGGCTCGCCACCCACACAATGGAAGAATATCATTTGGCTTTAAAAAGGAATGAAGTGCTGGTCCGGCTGCAACATGGGTGGATGCTGGCAACATTATGCTAAGTGAAAGAAGCCAGGCACAAAAGGCCATCGAGCTTGTGTGATTCCATTTCCATGACATGTCCGGAACAAAGAGTCGATAGAAACAAGTAGTCTGGTGGTTGCTAGGACTTGGGGAGGAAGCTAGAGAAAAATGAGGAGTGACTACTAACAGATCAAGTGCTTCTTTTGGGGGTGAGGGGGTGATGAAAATATCCCACAATTGATTGTGGTGATGGCTACCTGACTATGGATAGACTAAAACCCAGTGAGTTTATAGGCCTTAAACAGGTGCATTATATCATATGTGAATTACATCTCGCTCAAGCTATTACCAAAAATATCCCCAAAACTAGTAAGAATGGGCTGGGTTTGATTCAAGAGGCCAAACATGCCAGACCTTCAGAGTCCCTGAAGCCCTTAAATCCCATGGAAGCCCTTAGATCAGAATCCCCCCGAGTCAGATGGAACAGTCCCAATCCCATCACTTTTCCACCCTTGAGCCAGGGCTATATAGGTCCTGCCTGGGGATGCTGGTGCCCTGGTTTCAGGAGAGCCCCTCCCACCCTCCTCAAGGCGGGTGAAAGAAGCCAGTCCTGGGTTCTAGAAGGGAGGAGGGATGTGAAACTTCTGCATTTTCTTGCCCACAAAAGCTTTCACTGGATTGATATTTGGAGTAGTGGTGGATGGAAAGCATGGTACTAGGCAAGGAAATGTGTGTGTGTATGTGCATGTGTGTGTGTGTGTGTGCGCATGTATATGTGATGTGTTTGCATATGTATGTTCATATGTGTGTGGGTGCATGCGTGTGTGTACTTGTGCATGTATGTGGAGGCTGGAGGACAAGCTCTGGTGTTGTTCCTAAGGTATACTGCTCTACCTCTTTTGAGACATTGTCTCTGCCTGGCCTGCAGCTAAGCGAGCAGGTTGGACTGGTGCGCCCCAGAGCTGGGAGGGTAGGTGCACCTCATGGCACGCCGCAGGAAATGTTAACTCCACAATTGTCTGGAGCTAACTATACATCTAGCACAGTGGTTCTTTCTTTTTTTTTTTTTTAAGTGTTCTTCATTTCTCTCTGTTTTTAATTTTTTTAACTTATTAATTTATTTGAAAGAGAGGGACATAAAGAGAGGGAGAAAATGGATGTTCCAGGGCTACACTGTAGCCGAACTCCAGACGCATGTACCACCATATGCATCTGGCTTACGTGGGTTCTGGGAAATTGAACCTTGGCCCTTAAACTTCGCAGGCAAGTGCCTTATCCGCTAAGTCATTTCTCCAGCCCACCCCTTTTTTTTTTTGTTTTTAAATTGCATTTTAATTTATTTATTTAAGAGAGAGAGAAAGGCAGAGAGAGAGAGAGAATGGGCATGCCAGGGCCTCTAGCCACTGCAAACAAACTCCAGATGCATGTGCCACTTTGTGCATCTGGATTTACATGGGCACTGGGGAATAGAACCTGGGTCCTTTGGTTTCGCAGGTAAGTGCCTTAACTGCTAAGCCATCTCTCCAGCCCTCTTTTTCTTTTTTGAGACAAGCTCTTGTATATCTCCAGCTGGCCTCAAACTTTCCCTATGTAGCTGAGGATGACCTTGTACTTCTGATCCTCCTCCCCTACGTTATCGAGTTGCAAAGATGTGGTGGAGCCTCCAGACCCGGAAAAGCTGAGGCTGACTGGCTCAAGCCACCGATGCTGTGCGGATGCTCAGGCACTGGGCCACAGGGAAGACGGAGGAGGGGGCACATTTCCACTCCTGCCAGAAACTCTGTACCACTGGTGTGACGGCGCTTGCTGTGAGCCTGGGTCTGGTCCTGAGGGGGGCATGAGATACAGAGGTGCTGAAATGGGGATCCCTAGTTCCATTCTCAGGCTTCGATTCTTAGAAGTGGCTTCTCCTGACTTGATGAGGTCCACAGAGATAAGTCTCCATAGCCAGCCCCCGTGCCATGCCCACGGAGCAGCTAAGGGAGGTGAACCACTGAGCATTCACTGCATAGTGTTCGTTTCTCATCTGAACTGTACTTGTTTCAAGTATATATAGACCGTTAAGGGTGTGCCACTTACAATCCAGGCATTGGAAAGTGTGTTCCAAGTTCTAAGTTAACAAATTTTCGGAAGGCGGCTTCTTCGAGAACACACACACCAGACGCTCCAGGGTGTTGGTTTCCCGGGAAGTTCCTTGCAATTCTCCTCCAAGGCCTGACTGCCATTGGATCTGCTGGACTTAGCTGGAGGATCTCTGGCCCCCAAGGGTTCTGGGTCAAGCTGTGAGCTGCCCCATGCACCCATTCAGCTGGAAGCCTGGAGAGTGAGACAGCTCAGCCATCAGGGTCCTGTTAGATCCAGTGTAATTCTGACCCTCCAGGTCCCCACGAGAACCAAGTGCTTTCGGAGGGAGCAGCAATCCCTGGTGATGGCAATAACCTCGGGGCTGGAAACAGAAGCTGTGATTACAAGAGATTAAAATACGAAAAAACAAACACAGAGCGTGTTCCGAATCGTGGCCCTTACTCCCCAGAGAGGCACGCAGGAGGAGGGAGAGGGGACACAGGCCATCCCAGTAAAAGCAGGACATGAAAAGCCCTGGGTAGTCGGGCTGAACAAGTAACAGATGTGACTTTCTTTAATTCAAAGCCCTAATTATTCTGACGTTTTCCATAACTTAATCCGAGCCATCACATCAGCTTTAATTATGCATAATGAAATGGATTATTTACAGTAACTAATATGACAGGAAAAACTGAGGGGTGAGAATTGGTAACTTGGCAGCTGCGTGCACTCTCTTTTTGCTCAGCCAGGGAGTACTGAGTACCTACAATGTTTCAGCTCTGGTGTGGTCTTACTTCTAGATGCCCGCTGGGGGAAAACTCCTGTTAGAGGATGAGCTATGGGCCCATTTCTTTCACTTCATTATCTTGTTCACAACTTGCGATAATACTAAGTAGCTTCCTGATTTACAGGCATGGGTGGAATTGGGATCTGAAAGGTGAGGTCATTTGGTTCACACAGAACACCTATGATTATTGCTTTTCCAACCTCAGAGACTTAATCGAAGACTTTTCCAAATATCACTACCTTTCCTGCTTCTTCTTTCCAGGAAAAACGAGCTTTTATAATGGGAAGGGGGCGGCTATCGAATGATCAAATCATGCACTGGGGAAAACGAGCCTGACAGTTTCCTGTAGACTACCCTGGAGACTTGTGGAGAAAGGGTGGGTCAGAGGCAAGGACATTTCAGCCAGGGACCTTTGAGGCCGGTGAGGTCTGACGGATGTGTGGATTGACGGGAGGGGAGAAGCCAGCTTTGGGCCTGGGAAATGAGAACAAAGATTGCCATTGAGGCTTAGTTACCTTGAGCCCAGGAGGGGCTTAGATCAGCTCACTTAGCAGCCTCAATTCAGTAGTGTAGAGACAGGAATGCTTTTAGTTCTCTATGCACTGTTTTTAGTAGACCTCTGTCAATCTCCCTCCTTCCTTCCCTTCTTGCCTTTCCATCCTTTTCTCTTCTCTTTCTTTCCCTCTTCTTCTTTTTCCCTCGCATGGCTGTGGGCATGTTTGCCTGTGGGGCATATGTGTGGTGCCTCACTGCTCCCATCCCAGATGGAAGGTTCTCGCTCAGCCTTCCTGGGGCTGCCCCCTGCCACAGCGGGCATGTGTCCTACAAGAGGAACTGGGGACATGGTTTTTCTTCTGTAGCATAGGGCTACAGGGAGCACGTGAATGTTGTGAAGGGGCACATGTGGCCCTGAGGGACAGGCCACATCACTCCTCATGGGCTGCATCCTTAAGACTTTGTTTGTTTGAGGTCGGGTCTCATTCTAGCCCAGGCTGGCCTGGAGTTCATTATGTTGTCTCAGGGTGGCCTCACACTCACAGCCTCGGCCTCCTGAGGGCTGGAATTAAAGGTGTGTGCCACCATGCCCTGGGGGAGGGAGGGAGGGAGAGAAAGGGTGGGAGAAAGGTATATCAGTGCCTCTAAGAGCTGCAAAGATGCACTTTGTGCATCTGGCTTTACATGGGTACTGGGGAATAGAAGTCTAGTTGTGGGGCTTTGCAGGCAAGCGCCTTAACCACTGAGGCATCTCTTTAGCTCAAGACTAATGTTTTTCAGACAGCTCTCTTTGTGGTTTGGGGAGTAGGGAAGGTAATGGTGATGGACAGTGTCAAAGGGTAGCATGAACCTCTGCTGGACCCAGCTCTGGGGTCCCCGAGGGCTTTAAGAACAGCTCAGGGCAGCGGGTCTGGTTCTGGATACAGGCAGGACGAGGTGCTCATGGACACACCGCATGGGTGGCATCTTGCTTTTTTTTGTTTTTAATTTTTTATTTATTTATTTGAGAGCGACAGACACAGAGAGAAAGACAGATAGAGGGAGAGAGAGAGAATGGGCGAGCCAGGGCTTCCAGCCTCTGCAAACGAACTCCAGACGCGTGCGCCCCCTTGTGCATCTGGCTAACATGGGACCTGGGGAACCGAGCCTCGAACCGGGGTCCTTAGGCTTCACAGGCAAGCGCTTAACCGCTAAGCCATCTCTCCAGCCCGCGTCTTGCTTTTCACCACCATCGCAGTGTCTCACTTGTCCTTTATCCCGTTGACTACTGAGGCCTCTGTGAGGGCGACTTTTAGGACAAATACGAGGCTGCTGGTGTGGGCTGTGTAGCTCCTGGGTCGCAGGCCATCACAGAAGCAGGAGATCAAGGTACAAACAGACCTGCAATGTTTAGAGTCTCCTTAGTTACCACCACAGCCTCTGTTTGATTTCCTGCCTGGCAACAAAGCCGGGAGGGGACATCGCAGTGTCTGCAATAAACGTGGGGTGTGACACTGGATTCAGATCCTGGATAGCGACGCGTACAGTGAGCTTTACAGTATGCAGGGGACACACATTGTCCTGGCCCTCCTAGGGGCCATCTCAGGTAGGCTCGCCATTCACCGTGAAGCCTTCCTCGGGCTGTTTGGTTTGCAGGATGATTGCAGGAGAATGAGTTCTAGAAGAACATTGCCCTTTGGGAGCCTCGTCTCACCGTGGGCTCCTCGGCAATGCTGAAGGAGAAGCGGCTGCACTGGGGAGGCCTGAACACCGGGGTGGGGTGTCTTGGAGGAGAGCCAAGCATAGAAAATCATCGTCAGTTAACCCCTGGGTTAACTGGCTTTCTGCTGGGAGCCCTTCAGAGAATGTGCTTTTTGGAGCCAAGCCATGTGTGGACTTCAAGTCCAGCTGGGAAGATTATGAGCCGCCTTTGGAGTTTTGAGGCTAGCATGTCATCTACCGGGGAAACTGAGATACAGAGGAACTATTATCTTCAAGACTTTGTTTGTTTGTTTGAGGTAGGGTCTCATTGTAGCCCAGGCTGGCCTGGAATTCATTATGTTGTCTCAGGGTGGCCTCACACTCACAGCCTTGGCCTCCTGAGTGCTGGAATTAAAGGTGTGTGCCACCATGCCCCGGGGAAGGAGGGAGGGAGAGAAAGATATTCTGATAAAGAGATATCCTGATAAAGAAATATTCTGCATAACACTTCTTCCTTACCCCTTTCCTCACTAGAGCTTCAAGAATCTTACATGATCTTTTAAAATATTGTCAGCCTGGATTATTGAAATTAAGCTTTTTAAATTAAATTTTATTTTTTGAGTAGGTAATATGCATAATATATGGAATTCAATCGTGTTAATTTGTAGGCTAATTCAGGGGTAATTTACATCCTTGATGGGGTACATAGTAAATTCTTAGCGCAGTGCCTGGAACATAGCAAGTGCTTAGTAAAGCAATGACTATTCATGATACCGAAGCTCCCTCCTGATAGAAGATCAGGGTTCTAGATGCTGCTGATGCCTTCGTCCATTTTCCTCAGGACTGCTTTAAGGATCCCTTTGTACAGATACTATACATTGTGATCAGTTATTTCTAGCTAACATTTCCTTTTCATGTTTACATTTGGAAATGAAATCTTTTCTTCCTTCGCATCTTTTAACTTACTGTTGTATGAAGTATGGAATTGCTTATTTCACTATTTAAGGTGGATTCTCAGGTAATTCCATTGTCCAGAATCAAAATAATTTGAACGTTTGTAATATGCAGAAGTCTATGTTTAATGTCTAGCATTAAAAAAAATCACACACACACACACACACACACACACACACACACACACTTTATGTATAGATAGATGTGCATGTATGTAGACTTAAATTTTCATGCAGCGGTACCTTTAGTACTTACAGAGTACCTCTAATATTTTTAAATTTTTTGTTCATTTTTATTTATTTGTTTGAGAGCATTAGACAGAGAGAGAAAGAGGCAGATACAGAGAGAGAGAGAGAGAGAGAGAGAGAGAGAGAGAGAGAGAGAGAAAGAATGGGCGCGCCAGGGCCTCCAGCCAATGCAAACCAACTCCAGACGCGTGCGCCCCCTTGTGCATCTGGCTAATGTGGGTCCTGGGGAATCAAGCCTCAAACTGGGGTCCTTAGGCTTCAAAGGCAAGCGCTTAACTGCTAAGCCACCTCTCTAGCCCAATCTCTAATATTTTTTCCATCGTTACTTGCCACCAGCTATGAAATTTATTTTAAAGTCATTGAGTCCCAGCCTTCAATTTGAAGCACAATGGTGTGGCCTCTATATGACAATTTATCCACATCCATCAATTTTGCAGTATCTTCTGAGACATTGTGATGCCAAAATCTCTAGATACTTACCCCTATTCAAAAAGCAAAATATGGGTTAGAGAGCTGTTTCAGTGGTTAAGGCACATGCCAGTAATGTCCAATAACCTGGATTCAATTCCCCAGTACCCATATAAGGCTGGATGCACAAAGTGGTGCATGCACCTGGAGTTTGTTTGCACTGGCTAGAAACCCTGGTTCCTCCATTCTCTCTCTCTAATTATCTGCTTGCAAATCAATGAATCAATAATTTTTTTTTTAAAAGCAAAATATTTTAAACATATAGGGAGGGAATACAAAAGACTCAAAACTATTCCATAAATGCCTGGTAGCCACTTTTTCTGCCACATGGATTTTTTCCTTCTTTGGGTGATTTTTGACATAATTTTGTGATTGGCATGATTTCCCTACTGGAAGCATCCATCTAGAGAAGCCTTCCAAAGCCAGCACAATTGCTATTTTTAATTTCTTTCTTATTACAGAGAATTTACTTGAAAAGGGTTATTTTTGTAATTCAACTCAAACTCTCAGAGGAAAGTCAAGCTAGAATTCATATAGTCATTTGACATATATGTATATATGTATATTGTGTGCATGTGTGTGTGTGTGTGTGTGTGTGTGTGTGTGTGTGTGTATTGAGACATGATCTTAAGTGGCTCACATTGGCCTCAAATTGGCTATGTAGCTAAGGATTACCTTGAACTGTTGATCCTCCTTCCTCCATCTCCCAAGGGCTGGGATCGCAGGATACACCACCATGCCAGCAATGATTATTGAACATCAGTGGCCAGGCAGTTCTCTGAGAGTAGTGATAAAGAAATGAATAATCTGAAGTGTCCTTATGGATACGGAATTTATGTGTGAGAAGACATGAAACATGATGTTGGGCATGTGTCAAAAGATAACATGTACCGACCAAGTAAGGTTAACGGAGATTGCTGGGTGGGGTGGCATAAATAGGCAGAAATTTCTGCTTGATAATAGACAGTAAAATACCTCACTAGTGGGCTGGAGAGGTGGCGTAGCAGTTAAGCGCTTGCCTGTGAAGCCTAAGGACCCCGGTTCGAGGCTCGGTTCCCCAGGTCCCACGTTAGCCAGTTGCACAAGGGGGCGCACGCGTCTGGAGTTCGTTTGCAGAGGCTGGAAGCCCTGGCGCGCCCATTCTCTCTCTCTCTCCCTCTACCTGTCTTTCTCTCTGTGTCTGTCGCTCTCAAATAAATAAATAAAAAATTAAAAAAAAAAACCTCACTAGTAGGGTATGGAGGCACAGGCTTGTGATATCAGACACTCAGGAGACTGAGGCAGAAGGATCACAAGGTCAAGGGCTATCTACATTTCTGAATGAGTTTGGGTCCATCCTTAGTGAGAGCTCTCAAAAAGTAAAAAGAGAACTGGGGATATAGCTTAGTGATAGAGCACTCACCAAAACCCAGCAGTCAGGGCTCAGCAGTAGAGTGAGTTCTTATCATGCATGAGGTCCTGAGTTCAAGTCCCGTTACCACAATCAAGAAAAGAAAGGCCTAGCCGGGCGTGGTGGCGCACACCTTTAATCCCAGCACCTGGGAGGCAGAGGTAGGAGGATCGCCATGAGTTTGAGGCCACCCTGAGACTCCATAGTGAATTCCAGGTCAGCCTGGGCTACAGTGAGACCCTACCTCAAAAAAATAAAAATAAAAAATAAAAAAGGCCTCATTGTCCAAAAAGTGAGCAACCTGAAGAGAAGTAAATGGTAAGCCAGGGCGAGCACAAAAATTCCTTCCTACTGCTGCCCTATTTGTTAGCTCCTCGATGTTCTTGATCCCTTGTAAGGCTTCTTGTTCACTCTTTTACCCTGGAAGATACAGAATTTAACTGAATAAATAATGTCTCTCGTTACTGGAAACCTCTTCCCCAAGTTGTCATGGAGGTTGGTTGCCAGCAACTATGAGAGAGTCACTGTCAGCTAATCCTCAACCCTGAGGCATTTGGGTGACATGATGGTTTATAGTGATAGGACCTAGACTCACCCATGAGGATGATGTAGATGAGGTTAGCCTCTGCACAGGTCTGTGAGGAATTATCTTTTTAAAAAATTATTTGTATTTATTTATTCGAGAGAGTGAGAGAGGGAAAGAGGCACACACACACACACAGAAAGAGAGAGAGAGAGAATGGGTGCATCAGGGCCTCCAGCCACTGCAAATGAACTCCAGATGCATGCGCCCCCTTGTGCATCTGGGTTACGTGGGTCCTGGGGAATCAAACTGGGGTCCTTTGGCTTTGCAGGCAAATGCCTTAACTGCTAAGCATCTCTCCAGCCCCAGGAATTATCTTGGTTAGGTTAATTGCAGTGGGAAGACCCACTTTAACCGTGGGCGGCACCATTCTCTCATCTGGGGATCCTGGACCATACGAAAGGGAGGGAGATAGCTAAGCACCAATATTCACCCCTGTCTGCTTCCTCCCTGCGGATGGAGTGTGACCAGCTGCCTGTGGCTCCCGCTGCCATTCCTTCCCCACCGTGATAGACTGTGATCTTGAGCTGTCAGCCAAAATAAACCTTTCCTTCCTGAGAAAAAAAAAAAAAGGAGAAGGAACATTTGTACATTTCTTTTCCCATTTTTATACGCATCCGTTTCTTTCTCTTATCCATTTTCCAGGTCTCTAGCTCCAGAACATGTTACTAATAAGATGACTCCTGTCTTGTCACAGCTAACTGTGACGCTATCTTTCAGGATGAGATAGAAATGTTTGTGTTAAGGAGACAGTTTTATTTAGATCATTTAGTTCTAAACCAAAATGGACTTTTAAAGTTAAATGTTTTTGCAAGATATATGAAAATGACCATTCGATTTTCTCTTTGATCTGCTAATGAGATAAATGACTAAATGGGTTTCCCAATATTGAGCACTCCTTCATCCAGGGCTTTGGCCTGCTGAGGGCAGAGGATCTATGAAATTAAAGCATGCCTTGAGCAGTCCACACTCCTAAGGTAAATATTTACTGTGTTCTCAGAACCGTGGGCAGTTAGGCCTATAATTACGTCAGTTAAGAAGTGACACGTGGAGCTGGGCATGGTGGCTCACACCTTTAATCCCAGCACTGAGAGGCAGAGGTAGGAGGATCGGTGTGAGTTAGAGGTCACCCTGAGACTACATAGTGAATTCCAGGTCAGCCTAGACCAGAGTGAGAGACCCTACCTCGAAACAGAAAAAAAAAAAAAAAAGTAATATGTCTTGTCAGTGGAGGAAGAGTTTCATTCTTTAAAAAAAAATTTTTTTTTTGTCTATTCTTATCTATTTGAGAGCGACAGACAGAGAGAAACAGGCAGAGAGAAAGAGAGAATGGACGCTCCAGGGCTTCCAGCCATTGCAAACAAACTCCAGATGGGTGCGTCCCCTTGTGCATCTGGCTAACGTGGGTCCTGGGGAATCGAGCCTTGAACCGGGGTCCTTAGGCTTCACAGGCAAGCGCTTAACCGCTAAGCCATCTCTCCAGCCCAAGAGTTTCATTCTTGAACACTGTCGTGTGGAACTTTATTATCAGGCGTGTGAAAGAAACTGACCATGTAAGTTTGCACAAATATTTGAGCTATCTTAAAGAGAAGTACTCCAGAATTCTTCACAACAGACTTTACCATGATCCTTCTGCTGGTGAAATCCTAGCTTTTGGAAGGACTTCTGCAACATAGTTCTTTCATGCATCTACTAATTTGCTACTTTTTAAAAAATTTTTATTTATTTATTTGAGAGCGACAGACACATAAAGAAAGACAGATAGAGGGAGAGAGAGAGAATGGGCGAGCCAGGGCTTCCAGCCTCTGCAAACAAACTCCAGACGCGTGCGCCCCCTTGTGCATCTGGCTAACATGGGACCTGGGGAACCGAGCCTCGAACCGGGGTCCTTAGTCTTCACAGGCAAGTGCTTAACCGCTAAGCCATCTCTCCAGCCCTAATTTGCTATTTTTTGTTTGTTTGTTTGTTTGTTTTGTTTTTATGAGAAAGAGAGCAAGAGAGAGAGAATGGGCATGCCAGGGCTTCTAGCCACTGCAATCAAATTCCAGACGCACGTGCCATCTTGTGCACACGTGCAACCTTGTGCACGCACGTCACCTTGAATGTTTGGCTTATGTGGGATCTGGAGAGTTGAACATGAGTCCTTTGGCTTCGCAGGCAAGCGCATGAACCGCTAAGCCATCTGTCCAGCCCTGATCCTCATTCTTGTTTGTTTTTCTTTTTATTTGTTTTTTGAGGTAGGGTCTCACTCTAGCCCAGGCTGACCTGGAATTCACTATGGAGTCTCAGGGTGGCCTCGAATTCACGGCAGTCCGCCTACCTCTGCCTCCCGAGTGCTGGGATTAAAGGTGTGCGCCACCATGCTTGGCTCTGATCCTCATTCTTGAACTCCTGGGTTCTGGAAGATTCTGGGTGTGAGGGCGGGCACATGCACACCTGCCTTAGGCATGTACGAAACAGGCATCTGCATAACAGCTTCAAATCAAGCAAAAGACCCACGGTGTCCTCTCCATCCCCCTTAGGTCCTAAACTTCCCTCAAGATCTAACTCAAACCCCACTTCCCCAGCAGCCTTCCTCCTACTTGCCCTGACTAGTGGCGAGCCCTCTGCCTATTGCTCCTTGAGTTACCTCCTGTCTGCACCTGTTCTCTATGCCATGCTCTCCATGCAGTGCCTAGCAGACTGAGTGCTCAACAAACTGGCATGACCTGGCATTTTGTAACTCACCGGCCATGTCTGTCCTGTCTCCTCAACACAGTGCCAGCTCAGTAAATATCAGGCTTATCTTCTTTATGCTTTATTATTTATTTATTTTGGTTTTACGAGGTAGGGTATCACTCTAGCTCAGGCTGACCTGGAATTCACCATGTATTCTCAGGGTGGCCTAGAACTCATGGCGATCCTCCTACCTCTGCCTCCCGAGTGTTGGGATTAAAGGCGTGCCCCACCATGCCCAGCTTTATGCTTTACTTTTGAGTCTGGTGTGTGTGTATATCCTCCATTTTTACTGATGCCTTCATCACCAAACACAGAGCTTCAGAGCTTCTGCCTACGTCATATTGGTGTTTAAGTCAGTTTCTGTCCTCCCCATCTCCTACTAAGATGAGAAAAATTCACGTTTCTGTTTGAGAAGCTGTCATGTCCCATTCTGATGGGCTTCCAAAGGAAATCCTCAAACACACACACACACACACACACACACACACACACACACACACACGAGACAACAAACATAAAGGTACCTGTGGAAAAGAGTTCAGACCAGTCTTTGGGCTCTACCCCCACAGAGAGACCGCTTGTGATTTCCAGAGACCCCATACCGAGGCTGCGTGTACTTGAGAAAATCCCCAGGAACTACTGCTGGCGTCGCCGCATGGAAATGCAGTGTGCCAGGGCCAGGGAGGGAAGGCATCCTTGCTTCCTGGGAAGTTGAACATGGGAAGGTACCAAGTTCATGGGCCTGACGTTTTTCCAATTGCCAGAGGAAGTCCCCGGAGAATCTGTATTTTGGGATTCGTCCAAACACCATCAGGAAATCAGAAAAGGCCCCAGCTTTCATTGTTCAAAGGCACAGGAAGTGGATTTCTGGAAGGTCTTTCTGTTGCTCAGTTAACCCTTTATATGGTATCCAAGGAAGATGCAACAGGCTCCTCTTCTTTCTACCACACCACTTCTCTGTTCAGAGTTGGCCTCAGGATATGGGCAAATAGCCTCTCATTAAGATCTGTCTCTCCTTGCTCATGATGACTAGCTCATCTTCCTCTCACTCGCGGTTCAAGCTCATGCTCAGGTCCCCCAGAGAGCTGCTGCTCTCCTCTGCGGTGTTGGGTGATGCTCCCAGACACGCCTTTCCCTTGCCATTGTGATGTGAAGAGTGGCCACTGGAATCCTCATCTCTAGTGTCCTACAGAGGGCTTCCTGCCCGCAGTCTTCATGGCATGGATCAGCTCCTCCCTTGCCATCGCGGTGTGGTGATCGCATTTACGCCTGCTGCCCCTTCGTTGACGGGGTGCTGGTGGCACTGGGTCTTGAGCTTCCAGCATGGCTACCTTTCCTGGCAGCATCTCCACGGCGAATGGCTGCCCGTTGGGGTGTGGTGAACATGCCACCAGAAGGGTGGAGGGAGGGGTTGTGCCCAACAGTACTCTGTCATGAGTCGGCACGTGCATTCTGGCACGCAGCACCCGTACTGTAAGAGCCGGCCCTGGTGGGCCTGTACTCACCTGCGCTGCTTTCCCGAACTTCCTGTACCTCGCCGAGCCCTGGCCAGGGTGTGGAGCATGCCCATTGGGCACGTGGATTTGTAAGAATGCGTCCCGAAACGCTCTGCACCATGTGCTCCAGCCCGTAGACCTTGTTTCTCAGAAGCAACAAGACTGATCACTTTTTCCCGGTCTCAGCGGGGCTCTGCTCATGAAGCAGGTTGTCCATGATTTCAAGGTGTTTGCTGGTGATTCACAGGTATCCAGGAGGCTTAAGCCCCACGCAACTCTAGTTGAGAGGTGACACCTTTAAGCGATGAGGTCATGAAGGTTAAGCCTTCATGAAGAGATTTTATATTATTATCACGGAGGTGGGCTTGTTAGGAAAGAAAGTTCAGGGCTGGAGAGATGGCTTGGCGGTTAAGGTGCTTGCCTGTAAAGACAAAGGACTCAGGTTCGATTCTCCAGGACCCACATAAAGCCAGATGCACAAGGTGGCGCAAGTGTCTGAAGTTCATTTGCACTGTGTACACATCCTTCCCCTCCATGCTCTCTCACCAATATATATATATATATAATTTTTTCGAGGTAGGGTCTCACTATAGCCCAGGCTGACCTGGAATCCACTATGTAGTCTCAGGGTGGCCTTGAACTCATGGCGATTCTCCTACCTCTGCCTCCCAAGTGCTGGGATTAAAGGCATTATATTTATTTTTTTTAATTAATTATTTATTTATTTGAGAGCAACAGACACAGAGAGAAAGACAGATAGAGGGAGAGAGAGAGAATGGGCGCGCCAGGGCTTCCAGCCTCCGCAAACGAACTCCAAATGCATGCGCCCCCTTGTGCATCTGGCTAACGTGGGACCTGGGGGACCGAGCCTTGAACTGGGGTCTTTAGGCTTCACAGGCAAGCACTTAACTGCTAAGCCATCTCTCCAGCCCCCGGCTTATATTTAAAAGAAGAAGGAGGAGGAGGAGGAGAAGGAGGGGGAAGAAGAAGAAGAAGAAGAAGGGGAAAGAAAAAGAAAAAAAAAAAGAAAGTTGAAGCCAAGCAAGTGTGGCCAGACGTCCCTGCAATCCTAGCATTTGGGAGGCTGAGGCAGAGGGTTGCCATGTGTTTGAGGTTATCCTGGGCTCCCCACTGAGTTCTAGGACAGATTAGACTGCAGAGTGAGATCTCGTCACAAACAGCAAACTGGACCTCACCTCACCATGCAATGCCTTGCTATGAAGCACCACGAAGGCTGTCAATCAGGACCTCCAGCCTCCAGAACCACTGGCCAAATAAACTCCTATTGCCTGTAAGTTACCGAGTCGGTGGTATTGTTGTTGCAATACAAAATGGACTAAGGCAGTATATTCGCATACATCAGTAGTTCCTGATCTGTGAAAGGGATTCTGTCATGGCCCTCAGAGAAAGAGGACAAGATGCCTGGTCCTGAGCCCTGTGGGTCTCTTGCTCTGAGGCAGCATTCAGCCAGGATGACATGACAATGATGCTCCTTGCTTTGATGGTCTTGCTGTAACAAAATTGTAGATCCACAAGTCTTGCCATTAGGGTCCTGTGTGTGCTACTTAGCAACAGAGTCCTGGCCCGAGGAAGCCACCACCACAGGGAAGGCCAGGCAGGGTCCAGCCCACAGTCACACAGAAAAGCAATATCAAGGGTGATTCTATTACTACTACTACTACTACTATTATTAGTTATGTACACAGTGTGTAAACAGCCATGTTGGTATCATCATTATCCTCCTCCCTGTCCTCCCCCTCCACAGGGACCCTCCTCATTGGGGAATGTGGGCATGCACTGTGGGGGTAGCCATCAGCCATGGGGAGGAGGCAATATCTCTGTGCATAATGCCCCAACATGTGGCTCTAACAAACTTTCTGCCCCCCTCTCTTGTGAATTTCCCTGAGCCATGTTGGGTTCGTTTTAGGTCTACTTCAGTGATGAGGTCTTGGGAGCCTCTGTGTCTCTGGATCTCTGGTTTGGTAGGAGCTGAGTGTTCTCTGTGTGTATCTCCTTCACCCTTGTGTTGGTACCCGGTTCACCAAGAAAGCAGCACTCTCTCTCATCTCCCCAGTTCCTCTATGGTTTCAGGAGGGGCCCTGGTGAGGTGTGATGGGCTGATTCTCTCCTCAGGTTCAGCTCCCATCTGAAAAAGAGAAGCAAATTCTCCGATGGAGAGTGAAGTCAGCACCAGATAAATGGGATAAGCATTATTATTTTAGAGAGAATTTAATAGGTGTAGGTCCTCTTGTAGCCCACGATTGGTGGGAACTTGGTATTGGAGAGTGGGTTCATTTTTTGGATATGGTTCTGACTTGTTTCCCAGTTCTAGCTATGGGTTCTGATTCTTTTTTTTTCCCTCAATTTTTATTAACATTTTCCATGATTATAAAAAGTATCCCATGGTAATACCCTCCCCCCCCCACTTTCCCCTTTGAAATTCCATTCTCCATCATATCCCCTCCCCATCTCAGTCAGTCTCTCTTTTATTTTGATGTCATGATCTTTTCCTCCTCTTAGGATGGTCTTGTGTAGGTAGTGTCAGACACTATGAGGTCATGGATATCCAGGGGTTCAGATTCTTGAAGCAAAGGCTCAGAGTCCAAATCTCCGGCTTTTTTCCCACAACACTGGTTTCCTCCCTATCCGTTGGTTAGTTGGGGGTGTTTACTGAGACAGGAGCGCGGCCCTGCATGAAGCAGAGCTATAGTTTCAACAGCTGCGTCTCCAGAACACGAGGGTGTCACCATCCCGGGCCCACGGCGCCCACTTTTGTTGGTGGGGGCCCAGGGCGATCTGCTTTCTCTCCATAACTGACTGAGGCTGATGAGGCTTGAATCGTCTCAACAGAAGAAGGCCCCAGGGCTCCCTTTCTGGAAAGGCCCCGGATGAAGGGCACTAAGTGAACACATTGTGCATCCAGACGCCAGCCACTACTCAGGGCGCCTTGCGGCAGGTCACGTGACTGATAATGCATCGTCACGTGCCTTTCCTTTTTCCCAGTGTAAGTAGCAAGCAGCTCTAATTTAATTCTTAATTAAGACACGTGTGTAAGTCAAATTCCATTACAGCCTCTTGCCTGCTTGCCAGGCTCCAGCCACAAAAGAAAGCCTTCTGGAACATGAGCCTTGGAGAGAAATCATGACACCTTAGGAAGTCGGCCCCCAGCCTCTCCCCTGTCCTCTGTCACTGCTTGGGTGCCCACCTTTGGGTGGATCACTTTTTAGCCGGTGCCTTTGGGACATCCCTCTAGCTTACCTATGGAATGAATGTGATACACATTATCTCTTATCAATGCATTTTTAAAAATTTATTTACTTGAGAGTGACAGACAGAGAAAGAGACAGAAAGAGAGAGAGAGAGAGAGAGAGAGAGAGAATGGGCATGCCAGGGCCGCTGTGAATGAACGCCAGACGCATGGCCGCCTTGAGTGTGTGTGCGATATTGCATGTTTGCGTCACTATGCATCTGGCTATGTGGGACCTGGAGGTTCGAACAAGCGTTCTTAGGCTTCTTAGGCTTCACTGCTAAGCCATCTCTCCAGCCCTCCCAGCAATCTTTCTTTTTTTTGTGTGGGGGGGGGTTTCGAGGTAGGGTCTCACTCTAGGTCAGGCTGACCTGGAATTCACTATGGAGTCTCAGGGTGGCCTTGAACTCATGGCGATCCTCCTACTTCTGCCTCCTGAGTGCTGGGATTAAAGGCGTACCTTTCTTGTCAGCATCTCTACAGTGAACACCTCGAAGTTGGGGGTTCAATTTTATGGTCCTGGCATATGATCTTGTCCTGAGAAGAGGTCATCAGCAGATAGGGCATATCTAGATAGCCTGACTTGATCCACAGCTGGGCCCTGATGCAAATTGCTTGAGGGCACTGGTCTTATCCAGTTATCCTTCCTAAATAACTTCTTCACTGTCAATCAACATGTGGGATTTGAGGAGGACTAAGAAAAGCTATATAAGGAGGGAAGAAAGAGCTGTGCGTGGAGTCAGGTGCCTCTGGTTGGAAGGCTGCTGTCTTCG
Source organism: Jaculus jaculus (assembly GCF_020740685.1). Taxonomy (NCBI): domain Eukaryota; kingdom Metazoa; phylum Chordata; class Mammalia; order Rodentia; family Dipodidae; genus Jaculus; species Jaculus jaculus. Next base: position 19,863,283 of record NC_059117.1, read on the forward strand.
TGAAGTCATTCTCTCAGGCCCAGGACTTCCCAATGTCATGGCCTTGCAACCCAACCAGCACCCCAGCAAAGCAAAGCGGGGACTCTCAGGAGGGATACTTGGGAAGTATGGCTTCTCCAGTTTCTTCAGTTCCTCAAAGGTTGTCAACTAGCCTGGAGGGATGGTTTAGCAGTTAAGGTGCTTGCCTGCAAAGCCAAATGACACAGGTTTGATTACGCCAGAATCCATGTAGGCCAGATGCTGGAGGCCTTAGCATGCCCATTCTCTCTGTCTCAAGTAAATAAATAAAAGTTTAAAAATATTTTTTAGAAAGCTGAGCCTGGGCCAGAGAGAGACCCTACCTCAAAAAAGAAAGAAAGAAAGAAAATATATATATTAGGGCTGGAGAGATGGCTTAGCAGTTAAAGTGCTTGCCTGTGAAGCCTAAGGATCCTGGTTTGAGGCTCAATTCCCCAGGACCCACATGCCCAAGGGGGCACATGCATCTGGAGGTCGTTTGCAGTGGCTGGAGGCCCTGGTGCACCCATTCTCTCTCTGCCTCTTTCTCTCTCTGTCCATCTGTCACTCTCAAATAAATAAATAAAAATAAATTTTTAAATGGCCCTAGAGGGTTGTAGGGATGGCTTAGCAGTTAAGGCACTAGCCTACAAATCTAAAGGACCCATGTTTGAATCCCCAGGATTCATAAGCCAGATGCACAAGGCAGCACGTGCTTCTGGAGTTCGTTTGCAGTGGCTAAAAGCCCTGGTGCGCCCATTCTCCCTCTCTCTCCCCATTCTCTAATATAAAGAAAAATAAAATATAAAAAATTAAAAAATGGCCCTGGAGGTGACATCATTCAGATTAAGGACGCAGACTGTGACTCTCATTTCTTGCTGGTCTCAAGAGCCACTCACTGCTGACTTCCTGGTCACAGGATCATCACACTGCAACACTCGGGCATGCTCATGGGGGAATGCCTGTTGCCTGCAGGAAGTATGTAGGACACAGATGTGGCAAACCGCTTGCAGAGTGCGATCTCGGGTGACAGCAATAATGGGGAGGGAAGTGGCTGGCACAGAGCCTGGCAACTAGGTGTTTGGTGAATGCAAGTGGCCACTTGTTTTAGTCTGTCTATTTGATCTGGGCGCAACCTTACCCCCAGGCTATGCTTGCGGGAAGAAACACAACAAATGGTACCTTTGCTCCTTAGCTGGAGGGGCAGGCACAAGTCACTGGGGAGAGTGGGGGGCAAGGGCAGAGACAGAGGTCCCTTGGGGCAGATTGACAGCCTTGCATCTTGTGATGGCTATCCCCTTGTCTGACTGAAGAGTGGGGCTGGAGAGATGGCTTAGCGGTTAAGCGCTTGCCTGTGAAGCCTAAGGACCCCGGTTCGAGGCTCGGTTCCCCAGGTCCCACGTTAGCCAGATGCACAAGGGGGCTCACGCGTCTGGAGTTCGTTTGCAGAGGCTGGAAGTCCTGGCGCGCCCATTCTCTCTCTCTCCCTCTATCTGTCTTTCTCTCTGTGTCTGTCACTCTCAAAAAAAAAAAAAAAAAAGAGTGAGGGAATTGTACCATCAACAAATAGACCAGAGGGGGAGCCCTGGTCATTTTCTCCTGTTGAAAAAGAGAAGGTAAGGGAATGATGCCAAAAAACGACCAACTGGGTTGGAGAGATGGCTTAGCCATTAAGGCATTTGCCTGCAAAGCCAAAGGACCCAGGTTCAACTCCCCAAGACCCATGTAAGCCAGATGCACAAAGGGGTGCATGCGTCTAGAGTTCTTTTGTAGTGGCTGGAGGCCCTGAGCACCCATTCTCTATCTGCCTTTCTCTTCTTTCTCAAATAAATAAATAATTTAAAATTTTACCAACCAAAGCAACCAATTATTTTAAAAAAATATTTTGTTTGTTTATTTATTTATTTATTTATGTGTGAGAGAGAAAGAGGCAGATGAAAGAGAGAATGGGTGCACCAGGACCTCTAGCCACTGCAAATGAACTCCAGAGGCACCACCTTGTGCATCTGATTTTATGTGGGTCTTGGGGACTCGAACCCCAGCCCTTAGGCTTTGCAGGCAGGCGCCTTAACCACTGAGTCACCCCTCCAACCCCACATCCAATTATTTAAATCATCTTGGCAAACTCTTTTTAGAAACATTTTTGTCTCTCAATACCCCAACCCAACTCTTTTGTTTATTTAAAGTCAAGTTAGTAGGCTCGAAACGTCATCCAAATTCATCCCGCCCTACCCCTCAGCTGCCTGGATTCCTGAGGCCCTGCTCAGTCCTTGTCCCTAGTTCTCAGTAACTCTGCGAGCATCAGGAGGCAGCCAAGTCAGCATGTCAGAGTGAACCGGAAGTGTGTGTAAATGCTTAGATTACGGTTTCCCCACTAGTCCGCTGTTCTGCTCTCTGCGCTCCTCCTGAGTAGGAAACAACAGAGTTTTCTTATGGCACAGCTACTTCTAGAAATTCTCCACCCAGATCTTCCCACTGTCCCTCTCACCACTGCGCCTCCTCTTCAGGAATTTGGCTCCCGTGGCTGACGCCAGGTGCTCAACAGCAGGAGGCTGGCCGGGAAGGAGGAGCCTCAGGGACCCTCTTGGCTTTGCTTATTGTCTGCAATGCATCTTTCAGCTCAGCTTTCCTTATCTGTAAGACAATGGCAATACTGCCCATCTGGGAGCAATGGTTTTGAGGACAAACGAAATAAAGGAGTTGACATTAGACACTTATTGGAACACTGGGAAAATGGTGATTATGTTAATGTCCTGGGGCTGCCTTAACAAACCACCAACACTAATTTCTTCTCTCACGAAGTGCAGGAAACTGGAAGTCTAAAGTCAAGGTGTCGTCAGGGTTGCTTCCTTTGAAGTAATAATAATAATAAGTACCTCCTTATTGCTGGTGATGGCTTTTTGGAAAAAAAATTATTTATGAGAGAGAAAGAGAGAGAGAGCAAGAGAGAGAGAATTGGTGCGCAGGGCCTCCAGCCACTGCAACCAAACTCTAGATGCATGTGTCACCTGTGGGCTTTGTGCATCTGGCTTATGTGGGTTCTGGGGAGCCAAACATGGGTCCTCAGGATTCAGGCAAGTGCCTTCACAGCTAAGCCATCTCTCCAGCCCTGGTGGTGGCTGTTTACTCCATGAATGTGCTGACATCTCTGCTGCTTGTGTCTCCAGCGTCTGTCTTCCTAACAGGAAACCAGCCATGGACCCAAGGTCCACTGTAATCCAACATGGCTTCTTTTAGCTTAACTAGGTACATTTGTGAGGGCTCTGCTTCTGTCGAGGGCACATTCTAAGACTGAGGGTGACCTGAATCTTTGGGGAACCAAGTCATAGGGACCTTTGAATGATCTCAAAGTTCTCCTGAAAAAAAAAAAAACATATATTATGATCTCTTGTTTTTAGATTTTCCAATTTTACTTAGATGAGTTCAAACCAAACTCAAGAATCCAAACCTACATGTGACAAAGATAACGACACATCAAAATTAAAGTGAACACAGTGTGCATGGATAACTGTTCCAAAAATAAAAAAAAATTAAAACTTTAATTCAAAGGAACACTACTTAAGCTCTGTACTCATATATCTTAGATAGCAAAAAGCTATTAAGACTTGCAAAACATTCTCTTAAACGGTGAAATGCCCTCTCTATAGTGCAGCCCAAGGCAACTCACATGCCCTCCCTCCGCACTGTCTTATTTCCTCCTTTGTGAAATGAGGATTAATCTCCCAAGAAGTCCTGATTGGCTCGCTATGGGATGCTAGCAATGTAGCGCCCGGTGATAATAGATCCTTGTCTTTGGCATTGCCATGGCCCATAGGGAGATCTCCCACGACCTCGGCAGGCTCCAGTCATACATACTGAATTCTCAGCTGACCTCATGGATCAAACACTGCTGCAGAGAATGAAAATAAACTCTTGGAACCTTCTGGGTCCTTTCAAGTGAGAGGATGCCACTAGCCTGACCAGGGCCTGTAAGTGGTGCCGTCTCTTAAGGCATCACGTGTTTCTTGCCCTGCTTGAAGACCTGGGAGGAAGGAAGGGGGCAGCGGGGAGGAGGAAAAGAAGAGAGGCTTTGTTCTCTGAGTGGCAGGAGCAAGTTTCAGGGCTGTTTGGTGGGGCTGTTTCCTTGGCTCCCGAAAGACCTCACACTTTTCATTCCCAGCCCTTGGCAAATGCATTCGGTCCTGGGAGTGACCAGGCCCCGTTGTTGGCAAAGGCCAAGCTGTGAGGTCCTTGGTACAGCCAAAGGCTTTGTGCTCATGTCACCTTGATCCTCCGTGCCCTGCAGGTGGGGAAGCACTGCGCTTGGTCCAGTTACCTGCCACCAGCAACGTGCCAGAGAATTCTCCACCTGCGACGGTCGTGCACGAGTTTTCTGTGAATTTGTCCGCGTCCTTGTCACCTGTGGTCCCAGGCTTTCCGGTGATCATCAACTCGAGTCCCTTCACCGAAGCCTTTGCGGTGAATGCGCTGTCAGGGACCGACTTTGAGGTGAGCAGCCCCACTTCCGCCAGCTCTTGTCTACAGAGATGCTGTTCTGAGGATGGGCTACGTGTGGTCCTGTCTGCCTCTCCCTCCTTTGGTTTCCCCTCTGTTGGGGGAATCTCAGTGCCAGCTAGACACCCTGAAGCTTCTAGACCTTCCTCATAGGCAGATGATCTGAGATGGAAGCCAATCTGGCTCCAGAGCTCTCATTGTTTTTTTTTTCAAAGGAGGGTCTCAGGCTGGAGTGATGGCTTAGTGGTTAAGCACTTGCCTGTGAAGCCTGAGGACCCCGGTTCGAGGCTCGATTCTCCAGGACCCACATTAGCCAGATGCACAAGGGGGCGCACGCATCTGGAGTTCGGTTTGCAGTGGCTGGAGGCCCTGGTGCGCCCATTCTCTCTCTCTGCCTCTTTCTCGCTCTCTCTATTGCTCTCAAATAAGTAAAAATAAACAAACAAAAAAAAAATTTAAAGAAAAAAAAAAAGGAGGGTCTCACTCTAGCCCAGGCTCACCGGGAGCTCAATCTGTAGCTCTAAACTGGCCTCCAACTCACAGTGATCCTCCTAACTCAGCCTCCTAAATACTGGGATTAAAGAAGTGTACCATCACACCTGGTTTTACTTTTTTAATATGTATATATATATTTTTTATTGACAACTTCTATACTTACAGACAGCAAACCATGGTATTTCGCTCCCCTGCTTTCTTTCCCCTTCATAACTCTGTTCTCCATCATACCCCCTCCCTCTCTCCATTAGTCTCTCTTTTAATTTGATTTGATGTCATCATCTTTTTCTCCTATTATAAGGGTCTTGTGTGGGTATTGCTAGGCACTGCAAGGTCTTGGATATCGAGGCCAAATATCTTCACCAACGCGTTATTTCATATAGCATATTTCCCACCTCTTTGTCTTGTCCAATCCAGCGGACTTGAATATATTCATAGAGTTTTCAACCATTACCACAGTCGTAATTTTAGGAAATTTTCTATTACCTCAACACAAGAACATGCCCACAATAGCATTCGCTCCATATTCTCCTTCCACTACCCCCCACCGCACCAGTCCCTGGAAACCATTAATGTGCTTTTGTCTTTATGGGTTTGCATGTTCTGGACATTCTATGTGAGGGGATCATATAGCCTGGGGCATAGCTTCTCTCACTTATGGGAAAGTCTCCAAGTTCACCCTTGTTGCACATATCAATACTTCAGCTCTTATGGTTGCTCAGTACTCCATTGTACATTCCTCATTTGTGGACCCCTTCATTAGCCGACAGACATTGGCCTGTAGCCATTTGAGAATGCTTCTTCTCAGCCTCTGTGGCCTGGTGCCTTGACTGATGGTGACAGCTCTGCCCCTGCACATCTGCACAGACTCGGGGATGCTCACATACTGAGCTCTTGACAGTCACAACCGCAGCATCAAACCCAGTTCCTATTTTACATGTAAACGAAACACAGCAAGACCCAATGGCTTGCCCAAGTCCGTGGATGTAAAGGAGAGACAAGAACTTAGCTCGGGTCTTCAGATTCCAGCCGGGCTCTTTTCCCTCTAGCGCTCCGCACGTCCATTATTTTTTGTCAGGTTCCCAACCCCACTTCTGGGAGCCTGGCCCAGCTCGCGCTCCAGGTGATTCCAGCAGGGTTTTCCTGACAAGACTTCTGGGTCGTTTCTTGCCTCTTGACAAAATGGCACGTGTTTCGTCTCAGGCACTGGATGTGTTTCCCAGGCCGATGCCTTCCCCACACTGGGGGCTGCAGCAGCCCAGACCCTGTGTTGGTACGAGAAGGGACACCAGGCTCACGTGCCCTGAAGCATCTCTGAGAACTGGGGTCTTCTCCCTAGGAATCCCCTCCTTTGTCAATCTGGCCTTCCTAGATCTCCAACCCAAGTGTTCTGCAGAGCCACTCCTTGTCACCTGCATGCCATGATGCCAGTTAGGCGGCAGAACCTGGTTTCTTCTTGGGCAGTCTGATCACCCTGAAGGAGGATGAGTCTAGCAGTGACATTATTAGGCTATGGTCTACAGGTCTGGTCACCGCTGCCCTTGTGACCCCATTATGTTTTCCCAGGGTGAGCACTGAGTCAGGCCAGAGGCTACTTGTCCATGCAGCTCCGTCACACAGCTTCCGGAGACTTCTGGGGCGTGAAGACTTGAGGAGGATTGACAGCAATGGCCGTGATGAAAAGACACTTTGTGACCACATTCATTTAACAACGCTATAAAATAGTTGACTTAAAAAAAAACTTTTTTATAGTTTTATTTTTATTTATTTATTTGCAAGAAAGAGGCAGAAAAAGAGAGAGAGTGGGAGAGGGAGAGAGAGAATGAGGCATTCCAGGGCCTCCAGCTACTGCAAACAAACTCCAGACGCCTCCAGTGCCTCCCTTGTGCATCATGGGTTCTAGGGAATCGAACCAAGGTCCTTTGGCTTTGCAGGCAAGTGCATTAACAGCTAAGCCAACTCTCCAGGCCAAATAATTTGGTATTAATTGCATGTTAAACATGGGAAAACATGGTGCCCAGGGATGTGGCTCAATGGATTAAGTACTTGCTGTGCAAACAGGAGGACCTGGGTTTGGAACCCCCGCACCTACGTTAAAGGTGGGTGTGGTGGTGCATGCTTGCAATTCCAGAGGCAAAGAAGGGGGGGAGGGGCCCCTGGGGCTTGCTGGCTAGCTAGTCTAAGTCGAATCACTGAGCTCCAGGTTCATGGAGACCCTGTCTCAAAAAACAAAAATAAATAAAAGGTTGGGGAGCAATTGAGGAACACACCTTAAATGGCCCTCTGGCCGCTACAAGCATATACACGCACACCCATACAAATACACACGCACACACACCCCAGACACACATGCACACAAAAGGTACTAAGAAAGGTGGGGAAACCAAGCTCATGTGATTAGAAGGTAGTGAAGGCTTGGGATTCGTGATCAGGCAGGCTGAGCCCAAGAATCCTGTTCAGAGTTCCTTGCTGTGCTGGCTCACTACTGCCCAGCAGAGGAGGCCAGAGCTGCCTCAGTCCCTCGCAGCTAGTCAGGAGAGTCAAGGATTTTCTCCTGGACACGGCAGCTGGGGGGGGGGGGGGGACCAGCAGCCTGGAAGACAGGCGCTCTCCAAGGTCCTGCGGGGCCAGTGCTTGCCCCTCATTCACTCGCCCAGCTCCCAGCCTGACTTCCCTTTTCTCACTGACTGTTCAGAGCACTGCCGACCAAAAAAAAAATTCACAAAGGGCTGGAGAGATGGCTTAGCGGTTAAGCGCTTGCCTGTGAAGCCAAAGGTCCCCGGTTCGAGGCTCGATTCTCCAGGACCCACGTTAGCCAGATGCACAAGGGGGCGCACGCATCTGGAGTTCATTTGTAGTGGCCAGAGGCCCTGGCGCGCCCATTCTCTCTCTCTCTCTGCCTCTTTCTCTCTCTCTCTCTCTCTCTCTCTCTCTCTCTCTCTCTGCCTATCGTTTTCAAATAAATAAATAAAATTTTAAAAAATTAAAAAAGAATTTTTAAAAATTTCACGAAGCCCTGTCCAGATTACTTCCAAACACACGTGACTAAGGTCAGTGTTACTGTTTAACCCGTACAACTCTGCAGCCAAATTGTGGCTTCCCCACTCCCAGCTGATACCTCAGCAGGGCCCTTCCTTTCTGATTTACCCTCTTTATATGCAAAGGGGAGGGAAGTTTGCCAACCTACCATTGCTGTGAGAATTAAATAAGATACCCCACAAAATGGCTTGGCAAGAGGCAGATGCATGAGCATTTAGTAAGTGCTGGTAATGACAGAAACAGTTATTCCATTTGTGCTGGTAGTGACATGACTCTTTGGTTCCAAGATAGAACGTTTGCACCCTTTCATGGAGTGGTCTATTTGCTCCCTATAGGGAGGGCACTAGAGCTGGCTCCCAAGGAGAAGGGGCTAGTGACAGGTAATATCTAGGAATGTAGGAAGCGGCCCCAGGCTGAACAGAAAACTGGAGTGTAAATGAGGAGACATGAGCAGAGGGCTCTTCTCGGGTAGACTCTGATCCTGAAGTGGTTCCCACGTCGGGGGTGGATTCAGCTTTGCAAAGCTCTTGACTAGTACCAGACAGAAACCTTCCAGGGCAGGTGTGCTTTTTTTTTTATTATTATTAATTACTTTATTTATTTATTCTCAATTTTTAAAAACATTTTCCATGATTATAAAAAGTATCCCATGGTGATACCCTCCCTCCCCCATTTTCCCCTTTGACATTCCATTCTCCATCATATCCCCTCCCCATCTCAATCAGTCTCTCTTTTATCTTGATATCATGATCTTTTCCTCCTCGTATGATGGTCTTATGTAGGTAGTGTCAGGCACTGTGAGATCATGGATATCCAGGCCATTTTATGTCTGGAGGGAGCACGTTGTAAGGAGTCCTACACTTCCTTTGGCCCTTACATTCTTTCCACCACCTCTTCCGCATTAGACCCTGAGCCTTGGAATGTGTGATTGAGATGTTACTCGGTACTCTAGTCACTTCTTTCCAGCACCATGATACCTTCTGAGTTGTCCCAAGGTCACTGCCATCTGAAAAGAGAAGATTCTCTACCCAAAGAGAGAGTAGCATTAATATAAGGGTATGACTAGTAAGAGAAGTGCTGACTGGGCAGTTTGATAAGCATAGTATATACACTTATCCAGACAACAGCAGATGTTACACCCCTAGGGCTCATGACTACCCCTATTTTAAGTTTTCAGTATCAGGGACGTATTCCCTCCCTTGGAGCGGGCCTCCAGTCCAATTGGAGGGCAGTTGGTTTCCACCATGACAGATGTGCCACTACTGCACCCATTGGCTCATTTGGCCTGGCTGGCCAATTATAAGGCTTGCAGTGTCCACTGTTGAGTATCTTCACTGGTGGTGTATCTTTCTCCCATTGAACTGCATGTAGAATGGCTTCTTACAGATAAGGAAACTGAGGCACAGAAGAATTAAACACTGGGATAGCTGAGCTCTGAAGTCACTCACTGTGGATGAGACAGCGCGTTAGCTCTCTGCAGGTGGTTTCTAGGCTAATGCGTAGACAAGTCCAGGGCAGGGACAAGGCTGCCTCTTTCTCCTCACCACCTTCTTCTGCCCAGTGTTTTTCCACCACATACTATCGGTCACACCTGTGGCAGTCTTCACTTAACTGCTCTAGATCCTACACGGTCAAGTACCATCTCTGCCACCCTCCCTGACTACATCCTCTCCCCGACCATGCTCTTCATTATAATGCGTCGGCTGCTTGAGCAGGGCAAGACTGATTTCCCTAGCTATGATCATGTGGGGACAGGGGGAAAGGGAACTGCCTCAAGGTCACACCGAACCTCAGTGGCAGAAGTGGTACTGCAGCCACGTGCTCTCATCACCAAGCCTGGATCTCCTACCACCTGACCCCAGGGAATTAGTAGCCACATGTTCTATAAGAACTTTAGTCCTGGCCCGGAGAGAAGGCTTAGTGGTTAAAGCATTTGCATGCAAAGCCAAAGGATCTTGGTCAATCAATTCCTCAGGACCCATGTAAACCAGATGCACAAGGGGGCACATGCATCTGGAGTTTGTTTGCAGTGGCTGGAGGCCCTGGTGCACCCATTCTCTCTCTGTGTCTTTTTTCTCTCTCTCTCTCTTTATTTCTATCCCTCTCTGTGTGTCAAATAAATAAAGAAGAAAAAAGAGCCGGGCGTGGTGGCACACGCCTTTAATCCCAGCACTCGGGAGGCAGAGGTAGGAGGATCACCGTGAGTTCGAGGCCACCCTGAGACTACATAGAGAATTCCAGGTCAGCCTGGGCTAGAGTGAGACCCTACCTCGGAAAAAAAAAAAAAGAACTTTAGTCCTTGGCTGGGGAGAGAGCTCAGGAGTAGACCACTTGCCTAGCATGTGTAAGGCCCTGGGTTCTATCCCTATTGACACAAAAAAGGGGGAAAGGGAAAAAAGGAAGAAAGAAAGTAATTTGATCTTTGATCTATGCCTTCATCAATTTCTGCTGTTATAACAGAATACTGCAGACTGGGGTATTCATGAAGCCACAAATTAATTTTCCTTGGTTTTGGAGGCTGAGACACTCAATGTCAATCAGGGTACGGGCTCTGGCAAGGGCCCTCTTGCTGCAGCCGTAACATGACCAAAGGCATCCCATGGTGAGAGGACCCAGAAGAGGGCAAGGGGCCAGGAACAAGAAAAGCCCTGGAAGTAGAACTTGCTTTTTAACCAACCAGTCTGAAGACAGTACATTTATCTACGCAGGAGAGAGGCTCTCTCGTCACCCCAATCACCTCTCACAGGTTAGCTCCCACCTCTCAGTACTATCACAGACCAATTTAAATGTCAACACGAGTCTCTGAGGGCACAATCAGACCATAGCAATATCCCAAAGGGTTCTGGGCCTTGTAGGCATTCTAGGGACTAGAACTCTCCGGATGGCGGGGGGGGGGGGGTTGGCGGGACCCTCCACCGTGTACTACGAAAGGGTTTCGGCTGTCAACAGCTCTAGATTCTGGTGATGTCTCTTTGGCCCTGGCTCTTAGGGTCTGTCTAGTTACCTCCGTGTCGCTGGGACAAAACACCTTACCAGAAGCAGCTGGTGGGAGGAAAGAGTTTGTTTTCCCTTGCAGTCTCGAGGGGAAGCTCCACCATGGCAGGGGCGGGTTGGTACAGCACAGGGAATGAGCCGAACTCTGGCAAGGGGAGCTGGCTGCAACACCCCCAAGCCCGCCCGTGACAACACACCTCTTCCACAAAGCTTCCACTTCCCAAATGGCCACCAGCTGAGGACCATGCACTAGTTTATGGGGGACATCTGATCAAAACCACCACCGTGTCCCTCCCATAGCTTCAAAACTCTTATACTGCAGAGAATAAACATTTTTGGCAACAAAAGGTAGGTAGGTAGGTACCAAGAGAGTGAAGAGTGTGTTGAGCAAGCCAGTGCATATTTATTCAGATGTCTCCTTGTTGTCTTTTGACTTGGTTGTGGCCATGGGAAAATGAGACTAGTGACTTGTCAATGGATGATTTAGCAATCCAAGGGAACAATAGTATCCTCTCTTAATGATGAGAAAATCTGACTATTGGAATGGTGCCTGTCTAGGAGCCTAATACCAAGTTGTGATGGTTTTTTTTTTTTTTTTAATCCCCCAGTTTTCCATTTTCAGTTAATTACTCCAGAATATTTTTTTCTTTCCTATGAAAAGTAGTGTCACACACAGGAGCTCCTTTAGGGAAGTGTCTTCGGGGGCTTATGTTGGGAAGACTAAGGCAGAACAATCGCTTCCTCTTATGGTGAATCAAACATGGTCACCAGGAGGTCTCATTGCTCCCTTCCTAGAAGAATCCCTTTGCAAAACTGTGTGCATACCAAGCAGACTTTCTTTCACAGGGTGGCTGAGGATTTTGCATTTTTGTTTTAGGTTGTCACCACTGGGAAGGAACAACTAGATTTTGAAACGGGACCAAAATCATTTGATTTGCAGATTTATGTTAAGGACGACGTTGGTGTCACAGACCTGCAGGTCCTGACTGTTCAGGTGACAGATGTGAACGAGCCTCCCCGGTTTCAAGGCAACTTGGCGCAAGGTAAGACATATGGGATGGGTGATGCGGCTCAGACGGCGGCATCGGAGGGGACCCCACAGGATGAAGCCAACAGAAAAAGCAAATGAGCGAGCAGCTGTTCCTTTGGAAGAGGCAGCTGCTTAAAGAGAAGGAAACAAATGAAGCCTCCTTCGCTTCTCGCCCCCTCCCAGAGAGAGCTTAGGGACCTCAAAATGGAGCCGTCTCCTAGAAGCAGGGATCAGCCCATCACAGGTGTATCACTAAGTTCTGTGGCCATCGGTGGACTTTGTCCCCCAACCCACAGCTCCTTAAGGACACCGTGCCCAGGACCGAGTAGAACTCATCTAAGGAACCGGAGGACAGGGCATGGAGCTCGGTGACATTGCCCCTGCCTGGCATGCACAAGACCGTGCGGTTGATCTCTGGCACCACAAAAACTGAACCTATCTGGCTTTGCATACTCTGTACACAGAGAACCTCAAATTCATTGCTTCCATGTAGATTCTCCCCAAACTCTCCTCTCAAATGTCTGTCTGTCTCACCCCGTAACACCACTTGGGTGCCTAGTGAGCTTCTCAAATTTAGCATGCTCCGCCCACCCCCCCAAACCAAACTCAACTGTCACCTCACCCGGCTTCCACCCCAGTCTGTCTGCAGGTATCTTTTGTACTTTATCTGATATCAGCTCCAAGCTCAAGGTCAGCTCTACGACCACCCGGGTCTGCATTTCTCATCCTGTCACCCACTGGCTGAGGCGACCTGTAACGCGTCTGAGTCTCAGTTTTCTTGTGTGTAAAGTGTGAATTACACGGACAGAATAATTGGGTAACTGTAATGCATTATGTATTAGGATGGGGCTGTTCTGGGGTCACGATGAAATGCGTGGTGATGTTCCCATGAGATGCCCCCAAGGAGGGGTCCTTTCAGCCACTTCTCACAAAGCAGTGTCAATAGGCTGCGGGCTCCTCTCTTGGCCATGGACCTCTAAGGCAGATGGCCCTTCCCTGAGCTTCTGAGAGCCTCTCACCTTGCTCCACCCTTTCCCAGCCCTTCCTCAAGCACCCTCCCTGCAGACCTTCACTCTTGCTGGAAGGCCAATCACTCCTCAGTGTCACTTTAGCCCAAGGAGGTGGATCTGAACAGGAACAGCATCTTGCTGGAGGTACCAGGGTGGTTTCTCCACTCTGTTCTCATCTGGGCCTCGGCCATCTTTCCACTAACCACAGCCCCCGCCCCCAAGCTCCCAGGACCTTCACAGAGATGGCAGTGGTACCCCAATAGTTTACTCACTTCCACACATGGCTCTGCTCATGTAAGATAGCTGGTGGTCTTCCTCTGGGCTTGATTGTTACTGTCCTCTGTCCCGTGATGTCAGCATGCTTCAGTCCCCTTAGGCTGCCCATGTCTGCCCTGGTGTTGGGGTTCCCCACTTAGTTAACTTAATGAAACGTTGCTTATCCCCATCTTGACATGGTACAGGTTTCAACCTCTACGTAGTGGAAAGAGAAAAGCCGGGGTTCATTTACCAGGTGGAGGCCTTTGACCCGGAAGACACAACCCAGAACGCGCCCCTCAGTGTAAGTCTCCTGGGCGTGTTGAGAAGGTGGCATCTATGAGGGCTCTTGGGCAGAAGCCTGATGCCCAGAGGCTCAGGAGGGGCGGGGTAGCAGTGACAACGGGGGATGTCATGCTACCTTATGCACTGATCACGGGGAAGACAATAAAGGGGAAGGGTCTCTGGGTACAGGGTGGTCTTGGACAAGCTTGTAGCCTTGCTGAACTCCAGTGCTCCTGAGAGACAGCGGGAGCAGAAAGTCATCTGCTGCAGCAGGGCCTCTGTGTGAGACGGTGCATGCATTCCCGGCAGCTCCGAACTGTCACCTATGCTACTTGAAACTTGAGCACAAAATGTACAACCTATGAGAGGCACTTGCGTAGGCTTTCCAAGGGATGAAGCCAAGCTGGGAGCCCAATTCTTTTATTGTCCGTTTTGTGAAGGAAGCGAGGTCTCACTCTAGCCCCGGCTGACCTGGAACTCACTCTGTGGTCCCAGGCTGGCCATGAACACAGCGATTCTCCTACGTCAGCCTCCTAAGTGCTGGGGTTAAAGGCATGTGCCACCAAATAGCAAAACTGCAGAGAGCAGTGACTGGGTCCCAGAGAGCTGCCTCATAGTTCTCTTCCTTGGGGGCATTGGGGAGATGGGACTTTTATAACCACCAACCCTAGGACAAGCCTCTTAGCTGTTCCTGGGAACCATGACTCAACTCCTGGCTTGATCTGCCCTGCGTGGGCGTGTAGTTACATGGCCCAGCCCGCAGGGAAGCTCACTACACTAGCTCACCTTTAGCCAGCGCAGGAAAAAAAAAATAAAAGCATTCTGAAATGTGACACTAAGGATGTTGGGGACCCTAGGACCTCTTCTACCATTTGCTGTGGCATTTGAAGCTCCAAGAGGACTAATTTTTCTAATGGGAAATAGTGATTCATGGGAATAAACTCCAGGACTGATGCTGGTATCCCCCAGGGCCTGAAACACAGCTTCTAGAAGGTTATTTGACATGCCTATAAATTAAAGGATAATCTCTTCTTATTAAAGAAGTCCAAACATATTCACTCATTCATTTGCTTAAGATTAATTCTTTTTAATATTTGCAAGAGTAAGCCTGCTCTGTGATTTTTCAAAGCAACAGTAGGGCTGGAGAGAGAGCTTAGCAGTTAAGGTGCTTGCCTGCGAAGCCCATGGACTCATGTTCAGCTGTCCAGGTCCCATGTAAGCCAGATGCACAGTGATGCAAACGTACAATGTTGTGCATGTGCACAGGGGGCGTGCACATCTGGATTTTGATTGCAGTGGCTGGAGGCCCTGGCGTGCCAAATCTCTGTCTCACTTACAAAAAAAAGAAAAGAAAGCCAATCTATCGGGCTTGCCTCAAAAACAAACCCAAAAGCAACAGCAGATAGTTACTTACCTTTTTGGTGTGTGTGTGTGTGTGTGTGTGTGTGTGTGCGTGCATGCACGGCACATGCACAGATGTGTACACATGCACACGCCCTGTGCACATACATGGAAAGGTCGGGGGAGGACACAGGGTACTCTGTTCTATCACTCTCCCATCTTATCTCCTTGAGACGGGATCTCTCACTGAACCCGGAGCTCACTGGCTGATCAGCAAGACCCAGCTGCTTCCTCTCTCTGTCCCCCTCCGCCCCGGGATCACAGGCGTGTGCAGCCATGCCTGACCTTTTGTTTACATGGGTACCGGGGACTCCAACTCAGGTACCGAGGCTCGTAGAGCAAGCGCTCTTGCTCACTGAACCATCTCTCCAACTTAAGATGCTCTAAATGAGTCTTTACGCACAGCACAATGCTTATCTGCTGATATCCGAGAGGGTATGGGCCCGGTGGAGGATATGGGATTTGTTTCCCCCCCGATAGAAGTCAGGAGGCACTCGGTCCAGGGCCGGCACTGCGCCGTCAGGAAGATGGACTCTTGCCTCGGCTCTTCCATCTCACAGCGCGTGCGCAGCCTTTGTCCTAACCTTATGACTGCAAGCTAGCTGTGGCACCTCTGGGCCTTCCCTGCCAAGTCTACAGGAAGGAAAAGGAAGTGGGCAGGAGTACGGGGAAAAGAGACAGGGCGGCCTAATCTGCCCCTGTCCCTTCTTTTGGCAGGAAGGCAAAAACTCTCCTAGAAACCCTTCCCAGAGCTCCTTGTCTCTGACCAGACCTGTATCCTAGGGCCAACCCCGTTTGATGGTGACCAGGGGAAAAGAGACCCTGGATGAGGATTAGGTCAGCACCCCAAAATAGCATACCATATGACTAGTTCACTTGAATATTTACCAAGAGTCCAGTGTACTACGGCACTGTTACCTAACTCAGATCTAAACAGGATGAAGTCACACTCATCTGGAGTTGACACAGGGGACATCTGTATGTTTGGGAAGAACAAGCAACACTGTCTTGTTCTGACTCATCGAAAGGGTCACAGTTTACGACCCTGTTGTAACAAGAAGGGTTAACAAGAGCAAAGCACCAACATTTATTGACCCAGTGTTTTAGGGAGACGGGAGCCTGTAGACCTGAAGCTTCAGGGTCCTGGGGAAAGCTGTGCATTTTTACACTCAGGCTCGCTGAAGGATGTGCACACAGGTGGAAGTATGGTTAGACAAGAACGTATGCCAGAATGGTAAAACAGGGGACTTCAATGAGGGCTGTTTTCCCCTGAGTCTTCCTAACTCTGGGCATAGGGCAGGAGGCTTCGGAGGGTCTTATGACTAATTTAGGTAGGTTAGGACATTTTTTTTTTTAATTTTAATTTTGTTTATTTATTTGAGAGTGACAGACACAGAGAGAAAGACAGATAGAGGGAGAGAGAGAGAATGGGCGCGCCAGGGCTTCCAGCCTCTGCAAACGAACTCCAGACGCGTGCGCCCCCTTGTGCATCTGGCTAACGTGGGACCTGGGGAACCGAGCCTCGAACCGGGGTCCTTAGGCTTCACAGGCAAGCGCTTAACTGCTAAGCCATCTCTCCAGCCCAGGACATTTCTTTATGACCTTGCTTCAAGGAAGAAAGAAGGGACAAGGTCAGAAGGACCCTCTTTATTTATTTAGTTAGTTAGTTATGAGAGACAGAGAGAGAACAAGTGCACCAGGACCTCCAATCACTGCAAGCAAACTCCAGACGCGTGCGCCATCTTGTGCGTCTGGCTTACTTGGGTATTGGGGAATTGAACCTGGATCCTTAGGCTTTGCAGGCAAGCATCTTAACCTGTATGCCATCTCTCCAGCTCCAGAAGGACCCTCTTGCTTCTGAAGTTTTCACAATTACCAAGAGACTTTATTGGGGGGGGGGGAATCGTGCTCTGAGCCCTGACACACTAAGTTACTATCACCCAGTGCGATAATGACTGTACTGTCATTGCCATGAGGCCAAGTAGAAGGAAATTCAGCCATGCAGACACATTTATTTAATTTTACTTAAACTTACCATTATTATTGTTATTGTTATTTGGCACTTTGAGAGCGGGTTTCAGTCCAGGCTGGCCTCAGACTTGCAATCCCTCTGCTTCAACTGGGATTAGTGGTCACTACCCCTAGTTAAACCCCCACTTTCGTATATGATCCCGTTCCCTTGGAAACCCCTGGAGGTCAGGGGTTGCCCTTACTACTGAGGTGGGAAGCCACCACGACAGGTCTGTTCCCTTTAAAAGATGTAGTACTCTTTTATTTTGATGTCATCAAAAGAAAAGAGAGAGAGTGATTGAGGGGGGAGGGGATATGATGGAGAGTGGAGTTTCAAATGGCAAAGTGGGGGGAGGGAGGGAATTACCATGGGATGTTGTTTGTAATTATGGAAGTTGTCAATAAAAAACAAAAATAAATAAAGTAAAATAAGTAAACAGCAACCAAAAAAAAAAAAAAAAACCAACCAAACAAACATATAGCACTGTCGATATGGTTCTGCGAGCGGCTGAGGGTCTGGGGCCATGCCTGGAGCAGGGGCCCCTGCCCTGTTTGGTTTGGTTGGGGAGGCGAGCTCCCATTGCTGCAAAGAGTTAATGAAGGGTTGAGCACCTGTCCTGGAACTAGCCGCTGCCCAGCCCACCTGCAGGGGCAGTCTGGAAGAAGCCTGTCTGGGACAGAAAGAAGGCAGCGACATTTGAGGAAGTACCCTATTCTGTAGGGCCTTTGCATTTAGACATTTTATTCTGGACTCTCGAGGGCGGCGCCTGACCTAGTTTGCTGCGTAACCAGAAAGCAGGTGGACTGATCTGCTGTTAACCAAGTCTGTGCCTCTAAATCTTGGCTGTAGACTGTCACCTCCTGGTGGATGCTTTGGACTCACCTAGGTGCTCTGGGAAACCAGATGTGATTGGCTGTGGCTGTGGCTGTGGCCTGGGCGCCGGGAACATAAAGGTCTGAGTGATCCAATAGTAAGCAGACCCCATCGATGAGGGCAGCATCTATACACCTCTTGGGGTTTTAGATGTGGGGGACCTGGGTGGGATCTGGGGGTCTGCAAGATGCCTGGACTCACCACTCAGTGAGGAGTCAGCATGCAGACTTCCACACTCCGAGCCGCTGAGCTGGCAAGTGAGAACAGGTTTTTGGTTTTTTTTTTTTTTGTATGTGTGTGTGTGGTGTGCATGCATGGATGCATGTTCGTACATGTGCATACGTGTGTCTTTTTGTGGTGGCCATATTGGAAGTCTTCCTCAATAGCCCTCCACCTTCTCGATTGCGGAAGGGTCTCTCACGGAACCAGCGTTTGCTGCCTCGCCTAGACTAGCCAGCCATCTTGCCCTGGGACCCCCCTGCCTCTGCCTCCCAAGCACTGGGATTATGCCCCGTAGTTACAAGGACACTGGGTCTCCGAACTCGGGTCCTTAGGTTTGCATGTGGGGTGCTTTGCCACTGAGCCATCTCCCCCGAACGGGGTTCAATAAACACCAAAGCATGTGCGAGAAGCCACGCCGGCTGGATTTGCACCTATTATGTTAGCATGTGGACTCCACAAGTCACCTTGTCAGTGGCAGCAAAAAGACAATGAAAGGTGAATTTAAAAAAAAAAAAAAATCCTCTGGGGTGGGAGAGATAGATGCCTCCTCTTGGTGCTTGCTAGAAAAATCTGACGGCCTGGGCTTGACTCCCCAACCCCCTACATAAAGCCAGATACACAAAATGGAACATGAATCTGGAGTTAGCTTGTAGTGCCAGGAGGCCCTGGTGCATCCGTATACACACACACTCTCTCTCTCCAGGTTCAATTCCCTAGTACACACGCAAGCCAGATGCACAAGGTGGCACATGCATCTGGAGTTCATTTGCAGTGGCTAGAGACCCTAGTGCCCATTCATTCTCTCTCTCTCTCTCTCTTTCTCAAATAAATGATTTAATTAATTTAAAAAAGAAACGTGGAGTCAGGCATGGTGGTACGTCTTTAGTTCCAGCACGTGGGTGACAGAAGTAGGAGGATCACCGTGAGTTCAAGGCCACCCTGAGACTCCATAGTGAATTCCAAGTCAGCCTGGGCTAGAGTGAGGCCCTACCTCAAAAAAACCAAAAAAAGAAACAGAACAAAAAAAAAAAAAAAAGAAGCTTGATAATGTGGCATTGTTTTCAGCAATAATGTTCAGCACTGTCCATTGGAGCCAGAAATGAACATTGCATGTGGAATTTTAAGTGTACATTAAAAGTACAAAGAAACAGGTGCCATCGGTTGTAATATGGCTTATTTAACCCACTATATGCAGCACATTATCATTCTAACACATGATCAAAATAGCAACGGTGGATGAGTGCTCTAGCTCATTTCCGCAGGGTCGTAAGCCTGGCGCCTGCTTTTCTCTTCTGCTTGCCTCGTTGAGACCCGCTCCATCTCGAGTGCTTGGTGACCACAGACACACAGGACTCATGCTGACATAGGTGCATGGGTTAGAGTTCACCAGAGTTGCTTCTTGGGCCTTTTCTGTGTTGTGAGGAGGATGCACGTGGATCTGGACTCCAGAGCTCTATACCAGTGTGGGGTTCAGTGAAGGGTTTTCTCTCTGTGAATGGCTAGGTAAAACTCTGGGCTAGAGAGATGACTTAGTGGCGAAGGCACTTGCCTGCGAAGCCTAAGGACCCAGCTTTGATTCCCCAGGACCCACAAAAGCCAGATGCACAAGGTGGTGCATGTGTTTTGGATGTTGTTTGCAGTGGCTAGAGGCCACTTTTTCTCTAATAAATAAATAAAATATAAAATCTTTTTACAAAAAATTCTGGGGCTATTTGGCTTTGTAGGAAAGTGCCTTAACTGTTAAGTCATCTTGTTGCAGTCAGGTTCGCATTGCTGGCAGAAATCATCGGACCAAGAGCAGCTTTTGGGCTAAAAAAAAAAAAAAAAAAGTGTGTGTGTGTCTGTGTGTGAGGGGTATTTTGGCTTACAGACTCCAGGGGAAGCTCCATGATGGCAGGGGAAAACAATGGCATAAACAGAGGGTGGACATCACCCACTCGCCAACATCAGATGGACAATAGCAACAGGAGAGTGTGCCAAACACTGGCAAGGGGAAGCTGGCTATGAGGCCCATAAGCCCGCTCCCAACAATAACACCACCTCCAGGAGGTTAATTCCCAAATCTCATCAGCTGGGAACCTAGCATTCAGAACACCTAAGTTTATGGGGGACACCTGAATCAAACCACCACCTATCTCTCCAGCCTATAAAATCTTTTTTGTTTTTAAAGAAAAAGCTCCAGGTACCCACTTAGACCTGAAGGAGGTTCAGTGAGACTCCGCCCCTCCCATTCTCCTTTCTCCATTCTCCCTCTGCTTAGAAATGGCCCCTTGCCTGCAGCATGGCCTCTCTGGAGACTGGGAAGATGCCAATCGATTTCACAGCTGGAGGCAAAGTGATCTAGCGAGTCCCTCCATTAAGGGGAGTTCTCAGGCCCTTCCATTAAGGAAGGGCTGTTGCATAAAATAAAGTGTGCTTCGCCTTCTCCAGGGCAGACAAAGGATTAAATTAAAAGAGCAGTAACCTTGTTGCTAGCTGGGCGGCTGGGAAGGTGACAGAACATTCTCTCAGTAAACCTTGCTTGCGGCTCTGGGTAGTGGCAGCCAGTCTCGCTTTCCTGCTTTTCAGGACTTGTCATACACAGAACCAGGCTCTGGGAGGATCCTAGCTGGGCAGGAACTCTGTTTTGTTTGTCTTTGGATTTTCAAGGTAGGGTCTCATTCTAGCCCAGGCTGACCTGGAATTCAGTATGGAGTCTCAGGCTGGCCTCGAACTCACAGCAATCCTCCTACCTGTGCCTCCTGAGTGCTGGGATTAAAGGCATGCACCACCATACCTAACTGGAC